>NW_015160232.1:481981-494945 GCF_001447785.1 Gekko japonicus
CCAGACAACATCTGCTGGTAGTTCCCGGCCCAATGAATGTCCGCCTAGCCTCGACCAGGGCTAGGGCATTTTCTGCCCTGGCTCCGGCCTAGTGGGACACACTCCCACTGGAGATCAGGCCCCTGTGGGATTTAATGCAGTTCTGCAGGGCCTGTAAAACTGAGCTGTTCTGCCAGGCCTTTGGCTGAGGTGGCAGGCGTCTAAACACTTTGGCCTCCCCACCTATATTGCTTGGTTGAACTGCCCTTTGTAGAAATCACTATGGCATCTGCTGAGTGGGTCCTTATTGTTGCCCTGGTTACTGGAAATTGAGAGTTTGGTCATCTCTTGTTGATTCTAGAAATTGTAACTTCTTATGATTTTGTACTTGTATTGGATTTATTACTATGTCTGTATTTTAACTATTGTGACCCGCCCTGAGCCCGCTTGCGGGGAGGGCGGGATATAAATCCAATAAATAAATATATCAACTACTGTTCTATGTGTGTGCATTTGTGACTGAGTGAAAGGAAAGCCTGATTACTGAATGATCCATAACTTGCATTATGCACCTAATGAGAGCACTGGTAAAACTCAGCACCATATTGCACTAGTTTTGGACAACTTCAGATCTGCAAAGGAATTTTGTGATTTCTTTGTTGTTGATGTTGATGTTGTTGTATTATATTGTTTTATTGTTTTAGGCTGTTTTTATCTGTTTTAACCCTGGCACTTGTGCCTCGTTGTTAGCCGCTTTGAGCCTTTGGGGAGGGTGGGATATAAAACCAAAAATAAATAAAATAAATTTAAGAGGTTTTTTTTTAAAAAAAAACAAACCACCACAACAACAGTGGATAGCACTGTTTGTGATCTAGTAAAGTCTTTAAAAATTTTCCTAGGTTAAAGAGAAGTCGGCAGCTGGTAGGTCTTGGTGCTTATCTCCAGCTGACTAGGCATGCCTGTAAGATGTGAATTCTATATAAGGACCAGACCCTTCAGTGTGTATGTGGGGGGAGTTAATATGGGAGAAGCTACCTGTGTTTTGCAGTTCTTTGTTTCACTTCTGTGCCTTTTTTTGAATAAAAGAGATATTAGTATGAGGCCTCCTTGGCTGGGTTATTTTCCGCCATTTGTTGTTGTTGTTCAGTCGCACAGTCGAGTATGACTCTTCGCGACCCCATGGACCAGATCCCGCCAGGCCCTCCTGTCTTCCGCCGTCCTCTGAAGTTGGCTCAATTTCATGTTCGTTGCATCGATGACACTGTCTAACCATCTCATCCTTTGCCGTCCCCGTCTTCTTTGACCTTCAATCTTTCCCAGCATCAGGGTCTTCTCCAGTGAGTGCTCCCTTCTCATTTGGTGGCCAAAGTATTTGAGCTTCAGTTTCATTATCTGGCCTTCCAGGGAACAGTCAGGGTTGATTTCTTTTAGGATTGACTGATTTGATCTTCTTGCAGTCCAAGGGACTCTTCAAGAGTGTTCTCCAGCACCATAGTTCAAAAGCATCTATTCTTCGGCGCTCGGCCTTCCTTATAGTCCAACTCTCGCAGCCATACATGACTACTGGGAATACCATTGCTTTGACCATGCGGACTTTTGTTGGCAGGGTGATGTCTCTACTTTTTATCATGCTGTTTAGGTTCGCCATCGCTTTCCTCCCAAGGAGCAGGCGTCTTTTAATTTCATGGCTGCAGTCACAGTCTGCGGTGATCTGGGATCCCAGGAACGTGAAGTCTGTCACCACTTCCACGACTTCCCCTTCTATTTGCCAAGGAGTGATGGGGCCGGATGCCATGATCTTAGTTTTTTTGATGTTGAGCTTCAAGCCCACTTTTGCGCTCTCCTCTTTTACCCTGAGCAAGAGGCTCTTAAGGTCCTCTTCACTTTCTGCCATCAGAGTGGTATCGTCTGCATATCTGAGGTTGTTGATCTTTTCCCCAGCAATCTTAATTCCCGCTTGTGATTCATCCAGGCCAGCATTTCGCATGATGTACTCTGCATATATATTAAATAAGCAAGGTGACAGTATACATCCTTGTCGTACTCCTTTTCCTATGCTGAACCAATCAGTTGTTCCATATCCGGTTCTAACTGTCGCTTCTTGGCCCTTATACAGGTTTCTCAAGAGACATGTGAGGTGGTCTGGTACTCCCATCTCTTTAAGGCCCTGCCATAGTTTGTTGTGATCCACACAGTCAAAGGCTTTAGCATAGTCAATGAAGCAGAAGTAGATATTTTTCTGGTACTCTCTTGCTTTCTCCATAATCCAGCGAATGTTGGCAATTTGATCTCTAGTTCCTCTACCTCTTCGAAACCCAGCTTGTACTTCTGGTAGTTCTCTATCCACGTACTGTTGAAGCCTAGCTTGTAGGATCTTGAGCATGACCTTGCTAGCGTGTGATATGAGTGCAATTGTGCGATAGTTTGAACATTCCTTGGCATTGCCCTTCTTTGGGATTGGAATGTATACTGACCTTTTCCAATCCTGTGGCCACTGTTGCGTTTTCCAAATTTGCTGGCAAATGGAGTGCAGAACTTTAACAGCATCATCTTCTAAGACTTTGAATAGCTCAGCTGGAATACCATCACCTCCACTAGCTTTGTTGTTAGTAATGCTTTCTAAGGCCCATTTAACTTCACATTCCAGGATGTCTGGCTCGAGGTCAGTGATTATACCGTCGTGGTTGTCAAGGACATCGAGGTCTTTCTTGTATAGTTCTTCTGTGTATTCTTGCCATCTTTTCCTAATCTCTTCTGCTTCTGTTAGGTCCCTACCGTTTTTGTCCTTTATCATGGCCAGCTTTGCATGGAACGCTCCCTTGATTTCTCCAACTTTCTTGAAGAGATCTCTAGTCCTTCCCATTCTATTGTTTTCTTCTATTACTTTGCACTGTTCATTCAGGAAGGCCTCCTTATCTCTCCTTGCTGTTCTCTGGAAATCTGCGTTCAGTTGGGTAAATCTTTCCTTTTCGCCTTTGCCTTTCACTTTCCTTCTTTCCTCTGCTATTTGTAAAGCCTCATCAGAAAGCCACTTTGCTTTCTTGCATTTCTTTTTCTTTGGGATGGTGGTGATTGCTGCCTCCTGTACAATGTCACAAACCTCCATCCATAGTTCTTCAGGCACTCTATCTATCAAATCCAGGCCCTTGAATCTATTCTTCACCTCTACTGTATATTCATCAGGGATGCGATCTAGGTCAAACCTGAATGGCCTCGTGGTTTTCCCAATTTTCTTCAGTTTAAGTCTGAATTTTGCAATGAGTAGCTCATGATCTGAACCACAGTCATCTCCAGGTCTTGTTTTTACTGACTGGATAGAGCTTCTCCATCTTTGACTGCAAATTATATAGTCAATCTGATTTCGGTGTTGCCCATCTGGTGATGTCCATGTGTAGAGTCGCCTCTTAGGTTGTTGGAAAAGTGTGTTCACTATGACCAGTGTGTTCTCTTGACAAAACTCTGTTAACCTTTGTCCTGCTTCATTTTGCTTTCCAAGGCCAAACTTGTCTGTTATTCCGGTTACCTTTTGACTTCCTACTTTAGCATTCCAGTCCCCTATGATGATGAGGACATCATTTTTTGGTGTTAGTTCTATGAGGTGTTGTAGGTCTTCATAGAACCGGTCCACTTCAGCCTCTTCTGCATCAGTGGTTGGTAACATACTAAATAATACAAATTGTTCTCCGTGACTTCAAATTCCTGTCTGCTTTTTGATTCGTTACAGCTTCTGACATTACTTAAATACATGTTTTGCATTTTAATAATAAGCTGTAGGCACAAAAATTGTATCCTACATTAAAGTCAAGGAGAAGAAATAATGATGTTTCCTTTTGGCACAAAATGAAAATGTGCACAAAGGAATTGCTGACCTGTAAACTATAATCAATTGGTGTTATATAGATATTTTGAAGCCTTAGATAGCTTTAAAAAGCAGTAACAAATTATTATAGAAAGATAATAGGCCATGGGGTGCATGTCTGAGAATCAATAATAGGATTGTAAATGATTACAACAGTACATTAAATATGGATCACAAGAAAGAAAACCAGTGAGAGGGAAACTTTCATGTCTCTTTACAGGATACATAAACAGCAGCAACTTTTTGTTGTTGTTCAGTCGCACAGTCGAGTCCGACTCTTCGCGACCCCATGGACAATCTCCCGCCAGGCTCTCCTGTCTTCCGCCGTCCTCCGAAGTTGGCTCAATTTCATGTTCGTTGCATCGCTGACACTGTCTAACCATCTCATCCTTTGCCGTCCCCGTCTTCTTTGACCTTCAATCTTTCCCAGCATCAGGGTCTTTTCCAGTGAGTGCTCCCTTCTCATTTGGTGGCCAAAGTATTTGAGCTTCAGTTTCATTATCTGGCCTTCCAGGGAACAGTCAGGGTTGATTTCTTTGAGGATTGACTGATTTGTTCTTCTTGCAGTCCAAGGGACTCTCAAGAGTCTTCTCCAGCACCATAGTTCAAAAGAATCTATTCTTCGGCGCTCGGCCTTCCTTATAGTCCAACTCTCACAGCCATACATGACTACTGGGAATACCATTGCTTTGACCATGCGGACTTTTGTTGGCAGGGTGATGTCTCTACTTTTTATCATGCTGTTTAGGTTCGCCATCGCTTTCCTCCCAAGGAGCAGGCGTCTTTTAATTTCATGGCTGCAGTCACAGTCTGCGGTGATCTGGGATCCCAGGAACGTGAAGTCTGTCACTACTTCCACGACTTCCCCTTCTATTTGCCAAGGAGTGATGGGGCCGGATGCCATGATCTTAGTTTTTTTGATGTTGAGCTTCAAGCCCACTTTTGCGCTTTCCTCTTTTACTCTGAGCAAGAGGCTCTTTAGATCCTTTTCACTTTCAGCCATTAGAGTGGTATCATCTGCATATCTGAGGTTGTTGATCTTTTCCCCAGCAATCTTAATTCCCGCTTGTGATTCATCCAGGCCAGCATTTCGCATGATGTACTCTGCATATATATTAAATAAGCAAGGCGACAATATACATCCTTGTCGTACTCCTTTTCCTATGCTGAACCAATCAGTTGTTCCATATCCGGTTCTAACTGTCGCTTCTTGGCCCTTATACAGGTTTCTCAAGAGACATGTGAGGTGGTCTGGTACTCCCATCTCTTTAAGGACCTGCCATAGTTTGTTGTGATCCACACAGTCAAAAGCTTTAGCATAGTCAATGAAGCAGAAGTAGATATTTTTCTGGTACTCTCTTGCTTTCTCCATAATCCAGCGAATGTTGGCAATTTGATCTCTAGTTCCTCTACCTCTTCGAAACCCAGCTTGTACTTCTGGTAGTTCTCTATCCACGTACTGTTGAAGCCTAGCTTGTAGGATCTTGAGCATGACCTTGCTAGCGTGTGATATGAGTGCAATTGTGCGATAGTTTGAACATTCCTTGGCATTGCCCTTCTTTGGGATTGGAATGTATACTGATCTTTTCCAATCCTGTGGCCACTGTTGCGTTTTCCAAATTTGCTGGCAAATGGAGTGCAGCACTTTAACAGCATCATCTTCTAAGACTTTGAATAGCTCAGCTGGAATACCATCACCTCCACTAGCTTTGTTGTTAGCAATGCTTTCTAAGGCCCATTTAACTTCACATTCCAGGATGTCTGGCTCGAGGTCAGTGATTATACCGTCGTGGTTGTCAAGGACATCGAGGTCTTTCTTGTATAGTTCTTCTGTGTATTCTTGCCATCTTTTCCTAATCTCTTCTGCTTCTGTTAGGTCCCTACCGTTTTTGTCCTTTATCATGGCCAGCTTTGCATGGAACGCTCCCTTGATTTCTCCAACTTTCTTGAAGAGATCTCTAGTCCTTCCCATTCTATTGTTTTCTTCTATTACTTTGCACTGTTCATTCAGGAAGGCCTCCTTATCTCTCCTTGCTGTTCTCTGGAAATCTGCGTTCAGTTGGGTAAATCTTTCCTTTTCGCCTTTGCCTTTCGCTTTCCTTCTTTCCTCTGCTATTTGTAAAGCCTCATCAGAAAGCCACTTTGCTTTCTTACATTTCTTTTTCTTTGGGATGGTGGTGATTGCTGCCTCCTGTACGATGTCACGAACCTCTGTCCATAGTTCTTCAGGCACTCTATCTATCAAATCCAGACCCTTGAATCTATTCTTCACCTCTACTGTATATTCATCAGGGATGCGATCTAGGTCAAACCTGAATGGCCTCGTGGTTTTCCCGATTTTCTTCAGTTTAAGTCTGAATTTTGCAATGAGTAGCTCATGATCTGAACCACAGTCAGCTCCAGGTCTTGTTTTTACTGACTGGATAGAGCTTCTCCATCTTTGACTGCAAATTATATAGTCAATCTGATTTCGGTGTTGCCCATCTGGTGATGTCCATGTGTAGAGTCGCCTCTTAGGTTGTTGGAAAAGGGTGTTCGCTATGACCAGTGTGTTCTCTTGACAAAACTCTGTTAACCTTTGCCCTGCTTCATTTTGCTTTCCAAGGCCAAACTTGTCTGTTATTCCAGTTACCTTTTGACTTCCTACTTTAGCATTCCAGTCCCCTATGATGATGAGGACATCATTTTTTGGTGTTAGTTCTAGGAGGTGTTGTAGGTCTTCATAGAACCGGTCCACTTCAGCCTCTTCTGCATCAGTGGTTGGGGCATAGACTTGGATTACTGTGATGTTGAATGGTTTGCCTTGGAATCGGACAGAAATCATTCTGTCATTTTTGAGATTGTATCCCAGTACTGCCTTTTGCACTCTCTTGTTGACTATAAAGGCCACACCATTTTTTCTACGAGATTCCTGGCCACAGTAGTAGATATAATGGTCTTCTGAGTTAAATTCGCCCATTCCTGTCCACTTTAGTTCACTGATTCCTAGGATATCGATGTTCAGTCTTGCCATCTCATTTTTGACCACGTCAAGCTTACCTTGATTCATAGATCTTACATTCCAGGTTCCTATGTAGTATTGTTCTTTGCAGCATTGGACTTTCCTTTCACCATCAGACACATCCACAACTGAGGGTCCTTTCGGCTTTGGCCCAGCCGCTTCACTCTTTCTGGGGTTACTTGTACTTGCCCTCTGCTCTTCCTCAGTAGCATATTGGACACCTTCCGACCTGAGGGGCTCATCTTCCGGCGTCATATCTTTTAGCCTTTTGATACTGTCCATGGGGTTTTCTTGGCAAAAATACTGGAGTGGGTTGCCATTTCCTTCTCCAGGTGGATCACGCTTGGTCTGAGTTCTCTGCTGTGGCCTGTCCGTCTTGGGTGGCCCTTCACGGCATAGCCCACAGCTTCATTGAACTGCGCAAGCCCCCTCGCCACGACAAGGCAGTGATCCATGAGGGGATTAATAGGAAGCTCTTTTAAAAATTGTATCAATGGAATTTTCCATCTGTCATATCTGCTCACAGTTGTCCCAGTGTTTATTTGGCAATATCATATACTCTGCTGATGAAGATGTTTTATTTGAAAAAAACAAATGTAAATTTTGTCTCAACAACAATTAGCAAACAATATTTGGAACTCTTCGGTTCACAAACTGAGGGTTAACAACCTTCCAAATTCTTAATTTATTTATAAGAGCTTTTTTTCTTTTTGCATTGGTTGTATTTTTTATAGTACACTTTATTAAGTTTTTAGGGTATACAGGGACAGGGAAGGGAAAGGAAACCAAGGTAATAAGTCTTCTGCATATAACTCTTCTCTACTTATCATTTCACATTACAAAAGGATGGACTGTGAAATTTTAAAAGTTCATAAAGGCTTCTTCATATTACATTATTTAAAAGTTCATGTCTTTATATTTCTTTCTTATCCAAACCTAAAAAGGAGTCCGTAGTTCGATGAAATCTTCTTCCATTTGCCCTTTTATCATCAAAGTATCCATTTCTGCACTTTCCGTAGTCTTCACTATTAGGTATTGTTCAGAAGGTATTGTTGGAAGTTTCCAAAAGGTTGCAAATAAGATTCTAATTGCTGTTACTGCATGAATTATAAAATATCTTTGATTTTTGTCCAAATCATCTGGTATGCAACAATTCTGGTCAAAAGGGTAATGAAATCTGCAAAACTGTCTGTATAAATGTATGTACCATAACCCAGAGCCTCTTGCTGAGGGTGAAAAAGGAGAGCACAAAAGTTGGCTTGAAACTCAACATCAAAAAAACTAAGATCATGGCATCCATCCCCATCACTTCTTGGCAAATAGAAGGGGAAGTCATGGAAGCAGTGACAAACTTCACATTACTGGGATCCAAGATCACTGCAGACGGTGACTGCAGCCATGAAATTAAAAGACGCCTGCTCTTTAGGAGGAAAGCTATGGCAAACCTAGACAGCATAATAAAAAGTAGAGACATCACTCTGCCAACAAAAGTCCATATGGTCAAAGCAATGGCATTCCCAGTAGTAATGTATGGCTGCGAGAGTTGGACCATAAGGAAGGCCGAGCGCCAAAGAATAGATGCTTTCACATTATGATGCTGGAGAAGACTCTTGAGAGTCCCTTGGACTGCAAGGAGATCAAATCAGTCAATCCTAAAAGAAATCAACCCTGACTGTTCCCTGGAAGGCCAGATAGTGAAGCTGAAGCTCAAATACTTTGGCCACCAAATGAGAAGGGAGCACTCACTGGAGAAGACCCTGATACTGGGAAAGATTGAAGGTCAAAGAAGAAGGGGATGGCAAAGGATAAGATGGTTAGACAGTGTTATCAATGCAACGAACAGAGGACAACGGAAGACAGGAAGACAGGAAGGCCTGGCGTGATGTGGTCTATGGAGTTGCAAAGAGTCATACTCGACTGTGCGACTGAACAACAACAACAACCATAACCCACAATTTTGCATGTCCACCACATATGGTAAAACGTACTCAGATGTTTTTACACTTCCAGCAACTATTTGGCATATTTTTGTACATTTTAGCTAATCTATGTGGTGTTAAATACCATCTGTAAAACATCTTATACAAATTCTCTTTAAATGCAACCAATTTAGTTATTTTCAACAGTCACTTCCACAAGATCAATATTATAAAATAGATTTTGCATCCATTTAATCATACAATTTTTAACCACTTCATTTTTTATTTTCATTTGCATTAAAATACATACATTTTCTTAATCAACTTATCATTAGATGTACATAATAATTTTTCAAATTCACATTGTTTAAAATAAAAACCAGATATTCTATCTTTGACATATCTAGATTCAATCTGAGCCCTTGCCCACCAAGCTAGATTAACACCTTGCCTTATTAGTTCTTCCTTTGTTTTTAGACATTGGTTGTATTCAGAAATATGTTGCCTTGACTGATGGATTAAGCAAAATAAGAAAGGGATAAAATTGTAATTTCAAGGGATGTCTCTAATCTATGTTGGCTGATATGATATGCTGACACACAGAGAGGACTATTGACTCATACTGAAATGTGGACAACCGTTGAACCAATAAACTGTGCACAAGCAGGGAATTCAGCTGGAACACCTGTACATGATTAATTCAACAGGCCACCCTTTTCTGTGTCCAGAAATTGACCTCAGAAATTTCTTTACAGGAGGCCACACATACCAGATGTCCCACTGGCATGCTGGAATACTGTCTTCTTCTTCTGTCTTCCATAATGTGTGACTTATAAGTGGGGCAGGTTTTCATACCTTTTTTTGTTAGTTATAATGTATACATTTTGAGTCACCTTTTTACAGGAGCATTCAAAGGGATTTCTAATATCTCCTTTGCAAAGCATTGCAGACTTACACAGAAGGGAAGGCTTTTAAAAGACACACATTTCCACCTGGTACTGAAAGGGGGGCAGTGTAGGGGTATAACAGTTGTCTTGTACAGGGGATTCTCCACTTAAGCCCTTCTTTATGCTCCAGTTGATCTATCTGCAGTGAACATAGGGACACAAACAAAAACAATACCCAAAAGTCAGAAGAGACGGTAGGGAACACATGGGAGAATATGAATTCTGAGGTCACAAGATCTCAGCCACCACTAAGAACTCGGCCTGGTAGCAATCAGGTCACTGGTATGACTAAACCAAATCCGGGGTGATGCAATCCCTATTCCTCATTTTAATTCAGATCTGGGGGTTTTTTTAGCGCTGCCTTGAGTCTCTGCAAGAAAGGGGGACTACAAGCGAAGTAAATCTGCGCTACCTGAAATTTCAGTGTCATCCTGTCCAAACCTTTGGATTTTGAGAACAGGTAGTGGGTGCCAGCACAAAATGGCTTCCAAGGGTGTATGTGTGGCCAATCACAAAATATTGGGAGGTTCCAAGCCCCAAGCCAAGCCAAGCCCCAATAGTAGGGGCAGCTGTTTTTAAACACATGCTTCCTACAGACAAAAAGGTGATGTCTCCTGGGCTCTTCTGAAGCACCACCTGCTCCGATAAGGTGGACAAAAGCCAGGATTTACTCTTTGCCATAGGAAAAAGAGATGTGGACACCATGAAGCACATGGTGGGGTCCACGGACACCATATTGGGGGGTCACTGTTAAGCAGGGCTCTTTTTGTAGAAAAAGCCCAGCAGGAACTCATTAACATAATAGGCCACACCCAACAGCAGGAACTCATTAGCATATTGGGCCACACCCCTGACAGCACAGCTCATTAGAACATTAGGCTGCACCCACATGTTACCAGAAGTGTGGTTATCCAGCCACACCCACCTTTTGCTTGTTATTCTGTTTACCTTGTTTGTTGTCAAAACCCAGGGCCTTTTTTTGTAGCAGGAACTCCTTTGCATGTTAGGCCACACACCCCTAATGTAGCCAATCCTAATGAGTGTCTGCTGTTGGGTGTGGCCTATTATGCTAATGAGTTCCTGCTGGGCGTGGTCAACTTGGGAGCCAGCCGGAACTCCGTTCCTGTGCGTTCCTGCCCAAAAATAGCCCTGCTGTTAAGACAAATAGGTCCAGCCCTAAAACCACTGCACCACAATGGTTTGTATTAATATCATGGTATTTATAGTTGCGGTGATTTCCTGGGAAAGTGCATCCTTTGCCTTTGTTCTTTCTGTTTGTTCCATTATGCTTTGTGAATTTGGGTGTGGGAGAGGCCTTCTTATTTGAATGGTTTTTGGAATACATGAAGTAACAAAGGAAAAGGATTGGGTTGGAGGACTGGGTTCTGGAAAAAGAAAATCACTGACAAAAAGAGGAAAGATGTTAAATTTAACATAAACAGAAGACAATCAACTTGGTTTTACCCATAACCAGCGCAGCCGTGTCAGAAACTTTTCTAAAAGGGAGGGACCAAATTCAATTTTGATGTACTGATTGCTTTTAGATGCAAAGTAATCCTAATGAAATGTCCCTGGAGTGCTTTGAAAACCCTTAAGACAGAGAAGTTCCCTAGGAAACAAGAGATGCGTTTCCAAGCATTCTAAAGCTTGGATGGCTGACAGCCAGTTAGTTGAGCTGTAAGCATCACTGATAGACGTTAATACGCTCCAGCTCAGAAGGGGATCCTATGGTTGTGCAGAAAAAAAAGAGGGGTAGCAACTTAAAGTTTAAGACTATGTTAAGACATCATGGACTTGTCTACACTGCAGCCACATGCACTTTTGGGCTAGCTCACAAGGCTTATGCTGCACTGATATGTATCATCTATTTTTATGTGATTGCTGGAGAATGAGAAAGAAACTCTGCATTCACACAAATGTGTGTCCCCCCCCCCCACAATGTCAAGAAGGCTGTCTGCTTCCTGAGCTGTCCCTGGGAATGGGAGAACAGTGTCTGCCTTGTCTGCCATTCTCCTTCATTGTCCTGCCACACACTTTGGGAAAGAAAAGCACTGAGAGGAAAGTTCAAGTTGCTAATTCCCACCATATCCAAAGTGCTTCACTCAGTTATAGAATCAAAGGCCCACATCCAGCTGCAATATCAGTGACTGCTTGCCTAAAAGACCACACACCACATACAGAAATTTGTATCTCTTCAAACATTGAATGGGAGCAATTCACACATTCACATGGGAGTCAAAAAGCCATGCCGAGGCCAACTATACATATATGAACAAGCGATCCTTGGAAACTGTTCTGACTCAAACAAGGCAGCTCTGGCGGTCATTCAAGCACAAGTAACAACTGAATTTTACAGCTAGGTTAGTAAAACAGATGACTATCTGCTGGTATATAAAGTGCACAAACAAATGCCGCAGCAGTTTTATTACATGTGCATGCTTGTTTCCTTGAAATCTATGATAAAAACAAGCTGATGACAAAGCAATCTTGAAGCAAGCCATAAAACCATAAATATATGCAACAGTTAATGTAAAACAAATGTTGGGAGATTGGAAACTTTCTGAAATCTTTTCCCATTTGAATGCCAATTATAGTTTACAGATGTTCGGGGGGGGAATAAAATGTTTCATATTGACTGATGTTAACTTATACAAGGACTTCAGCTTCTTCCATCTCTTTCACAAACCTGTGTGTGTTCAGGGGGATCCTAGTGCAATGTTTTATTTTAAAGGGCCTTCATTGTTTTCTTTATTAAAATATTTTTAATTCTGGTTTTCTTAAAACACAGTCTCAAAATGTCTGGCACTGTATATTAAAGTGGATCAACAGACACCTAAAAATAATGTCATAGTTAAAACAAATGTAAAACTAGAACAGTGATAATGAAAATGCATTTGGCTGTGGGCCTGTTATTCCACAACTGAGTGAAGCACTCCTACGTTTCAGAACTGAAAAGAGGGACACTCTTTAGTCCATACATCCATTTTTCTTTAAAATGTTTTTGATACTTACTATGTTGAGGACTCTATTTGAGTGGAAAGGTAGCAAAGAAAAGTTTTAAATAAAGAAATAAATTCCACATTAAGAAATCCCAGCCTGAGGATCGTCGCTAAGAACATAAGCAGGGCTCATTTCCTGCAGGAGCGCACAGGAGCGCACAGGAGCGGAGCTCTGGCAGTAAAGAGCCCAGGGGGCGGGCACATGCAACAAGCCCCACCCCCTGCTCCCAGCAGCCCTCAGTCAGAGCAAGAAGCAGCCA
>NW_015160232.1:495342-536815 GCF_001447785.1 Gekko japonicus
CAGAGCTACGGCTTGCCCAAGGTCATCCAGCCAGGTGCAAGTGGAGGAGTGGGGAATCAAACCCGGTTCTCCCAGATTAGAGTCCGCGCACTTAACCACTACACCAAACTGGCTCTCTAATAGTGGGAGATCTCCAGCCACCACCTGGAAGTTGGCAGCCCTATCCCCAGAGGAACTGCTTTCTGTTGTCTGGAGATCAGTTGTAATTCTGGAAGCTCACCAAGCCCACCTGGAGCCGGGCAACCCTATCTCATTCTAGACCTCTCCCTTGAGTTGCAAGCGAGCTAAATATGCATGTCCACATGACCACGGAGAAGTCTTCGGACAGCGCTGGCTCTTCGGCTTGGAAACGGAGATGAGCACTGCCCCCTAGATTTGGATTCAACTGGCTTTTGACAAAGGGAAACATTTACGTTTTTAAGAATCCCTAGCATCTGTGGGTGTTTTGATATTGGTGCTACATGCGTGCTTGATATGCCGACTGCATCTGTACAAGTGTTTTAATATTTCACTCAATAAAGCTGTCCTTGATTATTCTGCTAAATTCCCTCCTCCATTTTCATTCCACATCTCCCTCAGAACTTCATCCATTTGCTTCCCTCAGACATATATGTGTTATTCCCCTTTGGTCAGGACTGAAACCTGCAGCTCTTTAAACAACATGAGTGAGAAGTGCCAGCAGAGGTTTCCCTGACTTGGGAGCTAAGGAGGGTACAGGCCTCATTCACACAGACATGTGTCAGTGTACAGCACAGGGCAAATCATTGCAGAGAAAATGAATGCCTCTTACAGAGGAAATAAGAACTCTTGGTCTGGGGCAAGTGGTGTTCTGTATTCTTGCTGCTGGGGGGGGGCAGTGAGAGGGCTTCTAGTGTCCTAGCACCACTGGTGGACCTCCTGATGGCACCTGGTATTTTTTGGCCAGTGTGTGACAGAGTGTTGGACTGGATGGGCCATTGGCCTGATTCAACATTGAGTTCTCGTATGTTCACCTGGAGAAAATGGCTACCTTGGAAGTTGTATTCTATGGCATTATGCCCCAACCCCCCCCCCTCCTCAGGCTCCGCCCCCAAAATCTCCAGGTATTTCCCAACCCAGAGCTGGCAACCCTATCTGGAGAAAATGACAGCTTTAGAGGGTAGAGTTTATGGCATCACATCCCCTGCTCCCTCCCTCCCCTCTCCAATCCCTCCCATCTCTAGGCTATACCCCCAAATCTCCAGGAATTTCCCAACCTGGAGTTGGCAGCGTTAGAAAGAGAGGTAGCAGCAGGGTAATATTACCTATTCTTGTCTGATTCTGTGTGGGGAAACCATCTGGGGTAGCTTCCAAGTATCTAGGCAACGAATAGCCTTCAGAACTTCAGGAACAAGGAGGTTTGGCATTCCAGGAGGGGTGTGCTGGTCAAGGCCATCTATACCAATCCAAGTAAAAATCCAAGGGAATGATCCAGGACAGAATCCAGGGGGAAAGCACTTGAAAGCAGCCATGCTGGGGGAGGGGAGGGAGTTGACACTGGGAACTCCAGGTATACAGCAGAGCAGAAAATCGGATTACTAAACACGAATTGGAATTATGAAGGTAGCACTTGACCAAGGAACTCAGGACCAAAAGGAAGAAAACATTTTGGATTTCCTAGACTGGGAGAGAAAGTTTAGAGGAAGAAAGGATTTTGGTTGATACAAGAAGAGCCATCAGGCAAGAAAGAGGCGCGGCAGTGGCCTTTCCAAATAAGGGAGGACAGCAGGAAGGAATTGGGTTAGAGCTGAGAGGGGTGTCAGCTCTTGGAGTAAAATGCATTAAGTGGCAGGCTAAGATCACCAGGGGTTCTCCATTTGGCAAGACCAAAGCAAGACAACAAGCCAAATAGCACCCACTTCGAATAACACAGAGAGCTCGTCATGCTTGATTGGGTAATTTCTGTCTGAACTTTTCCCTTGTGCTAGGAGTATACCTTCCTACAACTGGTTACCCTTCATGGTTACTTCAGAGTTAAAATTCAGTCATATAAAGAAGAAGAAGAAGAAGAAGAGATTGGATTTATACCCCGCCCTTCACCCAGAGTGGCGTACAAACTCCTTTCCCTTCCCCTCCCCACAACAGACACCCTATGAGGTGGGTGGGGCTGAGAGAACTCTGACACAAACTGCTCTTTCAGGAACAGCTGTCCCAGAGCTTGTGACTGACCCAAGGTCACATCAGCAGGTACAAGTGGAGGAGTGGGGAATCAAATCCGGTTCTCCCAGATTAGAATCCGCACACTTAACCACTACACCAAAGTGACCTGCTCCTGCCTTACTCATTTCTTTTGTCCTGCAAATACCCTTTGGAACAACACCAGACACAGCTTTGTCAGACGGTTCTGGAGTTTGGCAGAACTGGTTGGTTGATCACAAACCAGAGGAGTGGAAATTAATGCCAACAAAATGGAGGTGGATTTGTGGCAACAGAGCAGAACTGTGTGGGAGCCCTTGCAAATGTTTTAAAGGGTCAGAGCAATGTTTTCCTAATGTCATTTGTAATGTGGTCCACAATCTCATAGTTATAAAACTTGGTTCTGTTTCCCAGTGATCAAGACATGTAAATTTGCAATACTCGTGTGAGAGTTTCTTCTTTGTTCATATGTCTCAGGGATGTGTGTCCTGGCATAAATTACAACACAAAATGTTAAGTACTCTAGCTTTGGGCTTCCACACAACACCACTGCTGTTGGTTTCCTGGGTCACAACTGAAAGGAACATTCCTCAGATAGCTGAATTAAATGCACACATCATTCTTGTTTGCCCCTTCATTTAGGAATCTTGTTTAAGTTACTTTAAGGTGTGACTTGGAATGAAAGCATTTCTGTTAGTAATTGGGTGGGGACATTTCTCAGACATTTACAGTCCAGGCAAACAATAAGAATTTGTCTTTTATTTCTCAAGTGGTAGACGGCATTTCTAACAGGTAATATAATGTGCAGTTTCTTTTGAAGGAGTTAAGTAGTGGTACCTTGTTGTAACTGAGATCTGAACCATGTTTTTTGACCATCTGTTGTAGTTTTACAAATGTTGCAAGGGAATCCATCTTTGTTACATCAAAATATAGTTCCCTGTTCAGTCAAGTAGAGGAACCTCTGAGATTGTGCTTAGTTTAAAGGATGTTCTTATATTTAAAAGTAAATGATTTTTTTGAAGTTCAAATACTCTCTTAATCTGATTTCCAATGAGATTAAATTAGTGGAGTTGCTCTGATGTAAGAGAGAACAAAGTGTGTTCCTGGAAATTGCTGTTCCTGTATGAGCATCATAGTCTCCTGCAAGAAATGTCACAAGCTGTACAGCTGAGAAGAGATATTTTTGTTAAATATTTTTGAAATGAATAATTGTCTCACGATCCAGCTGAAATCAAGGGCATGAAACAAAAGAGTCTTTCCTCAGTCAGTAAGCCATCTTGAAAACAAAGTAACAGAGCAGAGGAAATTAAGATTTGCAGATTTTTTTGGTTTTAAATTAGTCAAGGTCTTTCTTTGGATCAAAGACACAAGGAGTTGCCTCATGCCTTTATCTTGCTCATTTAGCCCTCAAAGAAATATTTCCCTTTGATTTTCACTTGAGCATCAACACGGGATGGAGCTTATGGGGTTCTGCCTGACCTCACAAATGTCAACATCACTTCTGAGATTTCAGTGATGGATAGATTTCATCTCTGGAATAATTCCTGTAGGAATGCAAAGAGAGAAACTGGATTCTTTCCAGATTTTACTGCTTCAGGTCTTACCTTAAGATCACAATAACTATAATTTGTTATCACCTACTTATGTTTTTCTAGATTTTTGTTTCAAATTGATCCCCATCCAGAAAGTACTATGTATGCATGGAAGTTCCTTGGATGCAGTCATCTGTTCCAATGGAAAAATCAAAACCATGTGCACATTCCTTCATCCATGTGGGTCTTCACACTCCACTGAAATTAACTGGTTACCTTATATACAATCAAGCCCCCCCCCCTTCCAGATGCAAAGAATCACACGAGTATTGAGACTGAGCCAAATAAAAGACACATACAAATGTTCAAGTATTTAAGAAATGGAAATGAAGGTTGTGGACAGTAACCAAGCAAAATTAAATATGGTATAGTCAGGTCCCATTGGCTCGCATGAAAGAACTAGCACATTTAAATCCCAACCTTTCTCCAAAGCGTTTAGAAGGGCATATTTAGGCTGCCCTACTACTTTCTCCTCACAACAGCGCTATGAGGTAGGTTAGGTTGGGAAAGAAAATGACTGGACTAAAGTCGCCCAGTGCGTCTGATCACTGAGATTTATTTACTTCATTTATATTCCACCTTTCTCACTGAATGACTATTTAAACTTGAGAATCAAAGGGACCTAAAAGTGTTTAATGCTGGCTAGATGTGCTGTGTTTTTAATTTGGCATTATTGTTCATTTTGAGTTTTAAAAAAAATGAATAGAGGCTTTCTAAACAAATAAATAAAAAACAGCGACAAACCAGCTTTCCAAGTTCAGTGTTTCCTATTATTGTTACAGGATGCATACCAAGAGCTGTGTCTGTGGTTGTTTAAAACACTAACATTAATCTCCTTTTGCCTGTACTGATACATTTCATGAAACTTCATGAAATTTCATGAAAGACATTACATTGTTTGACGTTTTGCTTGCCACATTGTGGGGGTGACTGCATGTACCTTAATTTGAAACAGGAGTGTGCTCTGTAATTTGCTTTCCAATGCCAAAATGTCTTCTGGGAAGACTTCAAATATTAATAAATGAGAAGATAATCTGAAGATGTGCAAAGTCCTTTGGTCATGACTGTCTAACTACAGACTGCACCCATCCTTTAGGGGGAATGCAGACAAGTGACAGGTCTAGCTTCCAGGCAGGCATGGATCACAGCACAAGTTTTTAAAAATGAACTACTGAATACTAGCATGTCACTCGTGTGATTCCCCAGCTATGCAGAAAATATGACTGTAAATTTAGAAAAGATCGTCTCCCATAAAACTACTGGAGTGAGCGACTCAGGAAGCTTGGACATTGGGGCGCGCTACATCACTCTAAGTGTGTATAGCTCTTATCTCCTTGAATGTGATGCCTCTTTGTCTTCACTTGGGAGCTGCCCTCTGACTCCCTCCTCTCACTTTGTCCTCTCGCTTTTATCACATGGCCTTCCACTGAGACACACGTCTGCACAGGTCTCTCCTGTAGAGACAGTGCCCTCATACTCCCACACGTGTGATGCTGGACAAGCTGGCCATTTATGACAGGGAAAGTACTCTTTAGATTAGGCTTCTTTCTCTTCTTTTTGACTGCAACCTGAATAACTGGATCTACTTGAATAAATGTAAGTTTACCTATTTTGCAAAATACTTTTGGGAGACTTATTTACTGCACTCAGTATCACGCTTCTATGACTGGACAAAACTCTGCTATATTAACTAAATATACCAATAAAAACAACTAGGAAAGAAATGCTGATTGGGAGAAAGGTGGGATATAATTAAAACAAGGAGGAGGACTGAGCATGCTTACTAGAACACTGAAGGCCGTCAAGTGTTGATAAAGAGGGGGGAAAGCAAAATAGAAGGGAACAGGGAAATGTGTATGCTTGAACCCCTAACAGCTTACAGTATTGTAGGTATTTATGTTAGGGAGAAATTTACCATTTGTTTATCCCACCATGATTCTGCATGGACTCCCAGCTTGTTCAGTTTCTTACTACCAGCATGCTACAACTCTTGCAGAAATATTAATCTTTGTTCTCTTCTGCTTTCATGCCCGTCCCTCCCCCATCTACACTGAACACTGGAAAGCTATCTAGTACCCCCTGAAAAGCAAAGGAAAACAGGAGGATCGAAGAATTACGAATGTGTAACTGAATTAATGAGTGCTTATAGTGGGAGCATCTGTACTACCTTCCAAATGGTGAACCACTGGGAGGAGTAATTAGCACTGGATCATTTGCTAGAATGATCAGATGCCAAGGAGAGCAGGCTCCAAGCCCTCTTACTAGTTGTGCAGAAACAGAAATTTCAGCAGGCACCACGTTCCCAACTTGTGCGTGGCAAGCTTGCAAAATCCTTTCTTCTACATAGCCACATCTTCCTCAGCATCTAAGTCACTTACGTTTAATTGAGCAATTTCAGTGCTCATTCGCAACTGGACAAATGTAAATAAATCCAGAGAGTCAATATGGCATAGATTAGTGGACTACAAAGACTGGAGTTCAAATCCGCATTCAACCATGAAAGTCACTGCGGGCCAGTCACTCTCTTTCAGCCTACTCTACCTCACAAGGTTGTTGTGAGGATACAGCGGAGAAGGGGAGAGCTATGTACACTGTCCTAAGCACTCAGAAGCAAATTAAATAAGTAAATAGGTGCTAAACAGCGTTAAGAGTCAATGGGTTTAGAAGAGTGTAACTCCGCTTAGAATGGCACTCTAAAACTTCCCATCCTATCCAAGAGAAGTCACTTGATGGATTAGTTCTCTAGAACGTGAAGGGAAAAGTTACTGTGGTAATTCTGAGAGTATCATGTTTTCCGTTTCAGTTCACAATGAACAAATGCGCCTACAAGCTAGTAACTTTGTAAACCAAGAAGTCTTTTGAGCAAGGACAATGGCACTCCTCCATCATTCCACATAACCTTTCCCATTCTTGTGTGCTCATAATCAGGACACTTCAGAGCAATATCTGAATTTTAAGAGAGAATATTAATTGATTTTTTAAAAGTTTATGTTCTGCAGTGTCACTTACTAGTCTGTTTAAATTTCATGAATGAATTCTTAAACCCAAATTATATGGCATTAAACCAAAACTTTGCCATTCTGGCTAACTCCCCCCCCCCCCCCCCCCGCCCAACAAAAAAAAAAAAAAATTTTTTTTGGCACCTAAAGTTCTGTTTCTGCATATACTGGAGCAAACGTATGTTAATCTTTAAGGTGCCTCAAAACTCCTATTTATTTTATTTTTCTGTTAAACATGTTGTTATTGTAATCTTAAAAATGTTATTATTCAGTATATTAGATATTTCAAAATTTGGTCCTAGCATTTTAACCATTCTTCCAAGGGATTGATTCTCTTGAAATCCATAGCAGTACATTGTTTGTTGAAAAGCGAATTATAGCAATTTGGTTGCAGGAATTCATGCCTCATCTTGTCATACTCTACCACACATTCTATTTAATTAAAGTTTCTTCTCAGTCCATAAAAGGAACCAGTGTGGTGAAGAGAGTACCACGCATGGTGGAAAATGCCTCAGAGCTACTTCATTAATTAACACATGTGTTTGTTTAGACCTGAAAATAAGCACTAACAGAATAGCTCTTTAGTTATTTACTTTATACTACCTAATAGCACAAGATCAGAAAACGTGGCGAGAGATAGCCCATAGAATCACCAAGAGGCGGATACGACTGAATGGCTAACAACCACCACCACCTAACATTATTCCTTTAAAAAGAGGAAGTGCTATCTTCCTTTCTATGGGCTTAATGACTGCTGAGCCAGGTATCAATCAGCCATGCTTTGGGTTCATCTGCATGGGTTTGGAAGTGTTTAGGAGGTGATTTGGGGGTATGTAGCAATGATCCATTCAGGTCTACGAATTTCAGTGCTGCAGTATGAGGTTTCCCATTATCTCACCACTAAACGATCCCCACTACCAACTTCTATAAAAACAAAAACTATTGTTATATAAACATTAAAAGGTTTTTTTAAATTCTTCTTCTACTAGCAATGATGCCCTTTGAGAGGCAGGAATGTGTACAGGAATGGGACCATAAAGATGTACCTGAGTGGTGCCAGTTTCCAGTTCTGTTCCCATCCCGACCCATTTTTTCTTTCACTTGGCCTCTGCTTCCTCCGCTTTTCAGCTCCTTGGGACCAACATTTCTGACTCCTGCCTCATCTGCATCCTTCCCCTTCATCCCATTCCTTACTATAAATCATCACTGTAGCTATATCAATAAGAAATGCTCCAAACCCAGCTCAGTTCTGTTTCCAGGGAGCAGCTGTGTGTTTTGTTGTTCATATCCGTATGTCCACATTCATTCCTGTTAAACTTGGCTGTCTTTCTTTAATGTGAAATGCGCTGGTTGCTAGGTGTACAATTAGGTCTGAGAAGATGAAATGGGTGTAATGGCTATTGATGAAACACAGACAGTGTCTGAGATCTCTTTTAACTAGTAGAAACAAGGGCCATTTCCCTGTTCGGTTCCTACAAAGAAAGGATATGTGGTGGTGGGGGATTCTGCCAGGAGAAAAGATGTAGCGATCACCAAACATAATCTGTTACCTTCCTTTCCCTCTCAGCTTTCAGGCAGCAAGCATCTCTCCTGCCTGCTCCAATAAAGCAGCTAGGAGGGGGAAGGCAGATTTACTGACTCACAGAGGTGTGGAACATTATAATATAACTAGCACCTTGAACTGAGCCCAGAAGGCAACAGGGAGCTGGCGCAGTTGCTAAAGCATAAGCAAATTAGATGTGGCCTTCCAGCTCATTCTGTATCTCCAAGTTGCCAAGGCCCAGTTTCTGAACATATAAAATTGCAAAATACACAAGAAAGGTGTGAAATTTGCAAGTGACACCCATGTTAGATGGTTACCTCAGTCCCAAACGGCGGGCTGTGCTTCTTTAAAGATTAGTGGCTTTATTGTGAAAGCAATCCAACACAGGTGTACTCAGAATCCTACTCAGTTCTACTAAATGAAGCTTACTCCTAGGAAACTTTTCTTAGGATGGCACTGTGTGACACAAGAAAAGTGTGGGAAAGTGAGCTTCAGTTCTTATCACATTTGTGCCTCATTTTTCCTGTTAGAAAAATCAGAGCCCAAGTCTATTGAAAGCCCCTGTGTTCTGGTCTTTGTCCCTGGTTCAGCACTGTCCCTGCCTTTTGCCTTTGGGGATGTCTCATTAAAATTTTAATAGTATAAATTGCTAGATTTGTCACTCTTCAGGGTTCAGCTCCTTCCTCTGAGTTGCAGAATGAAGTGTCGACCTATTTTGTTGCTGGTGTGTTTCCATGTAAATACATGTCCATAGCACATAGCCTGCTGTTTCACAGACTGCAGCTACTGAGGTAGAATTCAGTTTCTTGATAATATATTGTAGGACAATTGTGTCTCCTTCATTTATTGTTAACCAAAAGACCCATCACCCTCTTGTAGAGGAAAATGATGTTGCAGAGTAAATGAATGAAGCAGGTAGTAAAGACTCTTCAAGAATGGTTAAGAGTGGGAGTGGCAAGGGATCTTTAGTACAAAAATAGGGGGTATGACAAGCACATCCCTACTGTCATCTCTAGAATGTTGGTATATTTATATATGCCCCCGTACAGATTTTATCCACACAATACCAGCCCATGATTGGCCCAAGGTTACCCACTGTGAGCATCATAACTGAGGAATTTGAACTCAGGTTCTCCTAAGCCACAGTGCAACACGCTACTGACTACACCACACTGTCTCTAACCACCACACTTTCTACATCCTTGTAGAAAACAAGTTTGAAAGCATTGCCCTCTTATGTATGTTAGAGAAAGGATTTTAGCACCAAAGAAATATTTCCTTTGACATAGATTAAAGAGAGGACTAAATGCAGTACTTTATACTAAATCTACTGGGGGGGGGGAGCAGAGCCTGTTTTGCAGAACTTAATTTTATTTATATCCTGCTTTTCTCCCCAGGAGGGACCCAAAGCAGCTAACCGTTCCCCTCTGCCATGTTATCATCACAACCCTGTGAGAGAGAGTAACTGGTCCAAGGTCACTTTGTGAGCTCACAATAAATTAGCATTAAAAGCAACAGGCCCGTAATCTTCCACCACATAATAAACCCCAGTCCTTGCCGTCTAGATTAAGAACCGCCAGACCTGATGTGCTCAGTCACTACCGCAGACTCCAATCCCATGAAGACAGTGTCAGAAGGTAGCTCTGGGGAAGGGAGCTGGGACTCTAGAAAGCCCATGCCCCCGAAAACGTCGCAGGTCTCCCAGGTGTTACTGCTTTCGAATCCAGCTCTCAAAATCTATGAGTCGCCCATTAACGACGCACTGGACAGGTGGGGAGGAAAACCCCACCCACCTGCCCCTCTTCTCTCCACCTTGATAAGTGATCTAGAGAAGACCCCCCTCAGGTATTATTTGCAAGCGATGCAAATGAAGGTCACTATATGAATCATTGTTATTAGTAATAAATAACAAACCCTACTTAAAAACTAAACACTGTCCAGCCAAATCACCTCGCGGACGTTAGAGACCTGGCTCATGCTACCGAAGAGGCAGCAGCCTCACCACCGTCGCCCCGCTTTCAATTCCCCCCTCTTCAGTCTCAACACTCGTCTGGGTTGAAGTAAGAGAGCGGGCCGACTGTCAGACGGGAACTCTAAGACCTCCATTGGCCAGCGCATAATGGCGAGGCGGGACCTCCTTTCGGCGCAGGCGCAGCGCGGCGCCCTTTCTCTTTCGAGGCCCCTCCCTATCCTGCGTTTCCTCTCCCCCCCCCCTTTCACTGATCGCAAGCGAGCCGCTGTTGTTGTCAGAAGGTTTCGTAGCCCGCCGGGGACACAGGAAGCGCGAGCGCAGTCCGTTGGGCGCGCGAGTCATAGAGCCCGACGAGAGCGGCGCGAGGGCCCCCCATCCCAGACCGCCGAACCGCACGCGCGAGTATTATATTGTTTGTTTTCCGCCGCCGCCGCCTCCTCCCTGGTCGCTGAGGAGGCCACTCTGCGGCTGCTGTTCCCCCTCGCCCTGTGAGAAGAGTGGACGGGTGCTGAGTAGAAGCGGCCGCTTTTCCATGCGGGGAGCGGCGGTAGAGAGGCGGAGGGCTGCCGCCGCCGGAGGGAAGACGGCTGCTCCTGCCGCTGCCAACATCCTGAGTAAGTGAATGAGGGCGGGGTTGGGGAGCGAAACCGAGTCTCCGGCTCGGCCTGCCCTGAAGCTCTCGCCGGGAGGCCTCGAGGGGCAGGTGCCGTCAGCCAGGAGGGGCGCCGGGCGTTTCTGAGGGGAGAAGGGGCTCAGGCGACCTCCCCAGGCCGCCTCCGTCCTCATCGTCCCCTCAGGCCAGACGCGGCGGCGTTGGCAGGGAGCTGTCTCCATGCCCAGCTTTTGTGGGGAGTGTGCGTGTGTCTTGTCACACACAGACACACACACACACACTCTACCTGTTTGCGACAGATCAGTGTGGAAAGGAGAGGGCGAGGGCGAATGCGCTTTTGCATTTCGGGGACTAGTGG
This sequence comes from Gekko japonicus, assembly GCF_001447785.1. Taxonomy (NCBI): domain Eukaryota; kingdom Metazoa; phylum Chordata; class Lepidosauria; order Squamata; family Gekkonidae; genus Gekko; species Gekko japonicus. The sequence continues at coordinate 506,574 of NW_015160232.1, forward strand.
GATTGTGGATCTATGTGTGTGAGTGTGAGTGTGAGAGAGAGGGGGGGGGGGTGCGTTAGCATTTAAAACACCACACACGATGCTGCATCTGAGAGGAGGAGGAGGAGGGTGAAGCCGAGTTCACCTTTTCTTGTCTCTTTCATCTTTAGCGCGCGCTCTCTCTCTCGCAACTCCGCTCTGCCCTGCATTAAAGGGGAGAGAGGTGTTTTCTTTATTCCCTCCCCGCGCCTTAGATAAATATTCAGTCGGGCTTATGCGGCCGCGGCTAAGAAGTTCTTACACTATAGCTGCAGACCTGCTTCGGAGGGGAATGACACTGCAGCTTATTTTTACAGGACAGATGTTCAGAGCCAACAGGTTTGTCCGGGGTGAGCCGAGCTGCCTGTTTGTTTTCCTTCGGATGGTGCAGAGTGGGTCTTCCACAAAGAGAAGCCTTCCCCATTTCCTTCTTTGGAAGTCGCTGCAGAAGGTCGTCCTGCCAAAAACACATTATTGCATGGATAATCTCTTCAGCAAACAGCCATTTTTGTAAGCTGTTACCTTATTTTGCTTTGCAGCCAGGTTCTCACATAGGCACTAGACCTGTAGAGTGTGTATAAGGTTCCCCCCCCCCCCCGCTTAGTCCTCCCCCTTAATAGCACTGGTGAAGTAGATCTATAGAGAAGCATTCCATTTGTTTTAACGAATAATTAAAGCACTGAATAGCTTAAAGAAAGCTATGTTGACTAGAGTGGGGAAAATTCACATGGTTTCACTTCAGTAGGTATCTTTTATCTCTGTCAAGTTATGAATTGTAAATATAAGACAGCCTGCTCCTTGTATCAAGAAAGAAACTACATGTGGTTTGTATTTGAGGCTTATTTGATGTATCTATTGGGGGGGTGTAAATAAATATTTTTCACTGACTGCCAAGGTAATTAAAGCCTTAACTATAGCTGTACTACAGTTTAGTATGGATGTGAATTCCTTTCAAAGGATGTGAGTCAAGATCTGTTTAAAGCCTGCCCTCTAGTGCAGCCATTCTTATATATGCTGCTATTTTTATATAGCTCTTTTTAGGAATTCATAATGCTGGATGCTTGGGGTAGAAAAGTGAGGAAGGAGTTTAGCAGAGTAAGTCTCACCCTTTCCCAAGCTGTGTTTTAAAAATATCCATAACGACATATTTTGAATGCAGGTACTCTGTTAAAATGGGAGGGGGGATAATTTGCTCCATACTGCTGCCAGTTATCTAGATTTTTTTTAAAAAAAATGGACAGTGATGGTACATTTTAGTCTTTTGCATTGTCATGAAAATTGTATATCCTGGCTTCTGCAGAACTTAAGACTTGTGTGACTTAACTGTTACTATATAATTTTTTAAAAAAAATTAACAGCATAACTGTGGTTAGGCCAGTTTGTACAGTGTTTTTCTGGTGTACATGGTAGATCTATAATTACTTGGAAGAATTAGACCCGCTACTATTCAAATACAGTTTGAAAGGATGAAGACATTGTGTCTCTAAAACTTTAGATGGAAAAAAGAAAATTTAGAACCACAATTAACTTTATATAACCACTGTAGGGGACCATTTTATTCATTGGAATGTTTAGGTAAGAAAGTAATATGAAGAAGTAATTAATTAACCAAATGCCTGTAAAGGTATCTGTTATTGATCTCATCTAATATGTAAACTCATAGAGATTGCAGTAATGTCTTTGTTGTCTAGAACGTTTAGAGATCACCTTCCGACAAGGTGCTATAACTTGCACCGTGTACTCTGATAATTCTGCCAGCTTTTGTGCATTCTGCATTGAGTTGAACTCAACAGCCTTCATATCCCATTTTTCTCCATGCTTTGGAAACAGTTTTTTACCATCTGCTCTTAATGTCAGGTGCTTCTTGTTTTGCCTGATTTCACCTTTATATCCTTCCCCTGTCATCTTTCAAACAAACACAAGGAAGTGGTTTGCTCATATTTGCTTGGTGCCCCAAATTCCCTTAACAGTATTGTTCCCCACTCTGTTGTCTCTCTTAGTTCTGCCGTATGATTTGAAGCTACACACTTAAGTTATTAGAGAGGAGAGTCTGTGGGGCAGATCATTTGTCTTCTGTCCTTTCTGTGCAGTGGTGAGTAAGCTGTAATGCCTAAACAAGGGTAATCACTCTAGGTACATAGTAATGTTTGACATACATAGTGCCCATATGTATTTTTAACAACATTGAAATTGCATAAAACCTGTAGAGCAGCCTTCTAATTAAACAGTTGCCTGTGGTAAGAATTGCTTTCAAGAGGCTAAGATGTGCTTCCTTTAAATCTGCTGTTTCTTGTCCTTAACATGTATTTCACTAGGGTAGGTTCTTGTTCTTTTTCTCCTCCTCTTCCCATTATCAAAAAATATTATTTGAATGCCTAACCCACCCAGAGCTAGTTTTCTGGTTGGGAAGCACATACAAATGCTTTAAATGGTTTTCCACAAGTGGAAATGCATTATGTTTTTTCTAAACCCATCAGGGTATCAGTAAGCCATGCAAAAAAATTCATTGAGTACATACCACTGAATGATGAGTGACAACGTTGGTGGGTCAGCAAAAGGATAAGAGGGAATAGATGTCATTTTGAGGAGTCCTTATGTACGTTTAGTTTCTATGAACTGTACAAGACTTCTGAAACATACCACAGCAAAATGTTACTGCAGAAGGTGAATCTAGTTTTATTGGGTTTTCATTTTAGAACACAATAGTGTCCCTCACTTTAACTGAATATTGGAAAGTACGCTGTGCATGATAGTCACAACTTGCTACACATCACATATAAATTATTCCTAGTTGGATCATTAATTATTTATAGTCTGGCTTTCTCACTGTGACTCAAGGCAGATTACAAAATTTATCAGTGCAACAGGAACAATATTAGACATATAAAAACATTCACATTCATTGGCACCTTTAATACCAACAAATACCAACCTTGAATAAAATTTTGTTGGTTTTAAGGTGCCATTGAACTCGAATTTTGTTCTGTTGCTTCAGACCAACACCTGAATCTAATAAAAACATTGTAGTAAGCCTGGATTACAGTGCTAGAAAACATGCAGTAAATCAGTGTAAAATATGTCAAAACAAATGCAAAAACTGGATTACAGAAATTAGAAAACAGTGCAGTAAAATAGGAAATAGGTACAATAAGCAGTGCCATAAATTATAGCCAGTGTCGCTTTTGTAAAAGCATTCTCCTGAACCATTCCATTTTACTATACCTCTATTCACTTTGTAAAAATATCTTGTTGAACAGTTTAAGAACATAAGAGCAGCCAGGCCAATGGCCATCCAGTCCTACACTGTGTCACACAGTGGCCAAAACCCAAGTGCCATGGGGCCAGTATTTCAGAAGCCTTCCCACTGTTGCCCCCTCCCCAAGCACAGAGAATTTTGTTTTTATACATTCTGCAGAATTATAAAAGTATGAAAACCTTCCTGCCCTCCTGAGGCTGTTCATTCTATAAAGTGGGATCCATAGTAGAGAATGGTCAGTTACAAGCAGCTGCTGATCTCACTGATTTGCAAGGTGGCACTTTCAGGAGACTGTGCTCAGACTAGTGCAGCTGTCACAGTGGAGCAAATCAGGAGAGGCAGCCCTTTAGATATGTGGGTCCTAGGTCCTTACTTAGTCAATACCTTGGATTGAACCTGGGAACTAATTGGTATACATTATACATTGTCTGGGTCATTGCCTGCAGCAAACATACTGAAGAACTGTGATTAACTGCATCAGTATAATGCTATGGTAAGTGGCATATTCAAAGTTTGTTCCAGGTCAAAGAGATTACAAAGACAATGGGAAAAACAATGTCGTAGTACTAGCCCATGTGCCCTGGAGTTATACCTGTACGTCTTGCATTACCAGTGTAAGTCAGTTGTAGTGCATCAGCAGCCAAGGCAGGGAATTTATTTTCTACCAGTCTGTAAAATCTCTGTCTTTTTACTTAGAGGCAGTTCTTGCTACAGCTGAATAGGTAACTGGCTACTTACATGCCTACTGTGCAACTAGATCTTGAGATTAATAGTGATAAAGTGTACCAGAACTAGTCTTTAATTAGTTTAGCACATTCACAAACTGCTGGGTGTTTGTTTTCTGTTGGCTTTTTGGAGATGCTGTACACGGGAATGATTTTCAGACCTTGTAGTGAGTCAAGTAGAAAAGGAAAAATATTAAGGGATGCCATTTAAAACTGTTCCTGGCTGTATCTACACAAAAGATTTTCCCTGGCTTGGCTTTGAAACTGCAGTGGTTTTGTTGTTGTTGTTGTAGGTTGGTTGATTCATTCCCACAGTGTCATCCTCTTTCCTTTTATATCTTTGGGACAAAAATGGTAAGAGGCGTAGTTATTTTTAAAATGAGAGCTGGGAATTTAGAACTAGTAGATTGTGGCCATAGTTTGTTATAAATGTTGAGCAATAGCAATTGCCTATTTTTTTAAAAAGCCCTCTGGTGGTCCAGGGGGAAAATGCAGGGGGATGTTGGCTGGTAGAAGAAAGTGTGCACACAGCTCCTAAGGGGTTGCCCTGAGCCAGGGCAAATGCATTTGCATTCACAGCAGTGATGGCAGGGAAATGGAGGATCTTTGCTGTGTGGATGCAGTCCTTAGAAGATATTATGTATACAAAAAATTACTGTGTTGGTATTCATCAACAAATTTTACACAAACTGAAAATTAATATTGGGACATAGAGATGCTTGTATTCATTCATCACGTCAGGCATTCCTTAGGCTCATTGGATTTATATTGTACTGTTCTATCCATTTCTGCTACTTTTTGTTTTTGTGGCTAGGAGATAAAAATTAGGCTTTCCCCAGAGCTTGCTGTTGCATGACTTTGTATAGGTTACTGCCATACTATGTCATATCATGGGTGTCTTGTTTCAAGGAGGAGATTCTGTGGTAGATATGAAGAATGAAGAACCGAATGAAGAATAAGCCCAAGATGCTATTTTTTATATTTGTATTGCCAGTTTCATGTTCTAGATTAAACAGAAAAGAAACCCTTGCATTTGTGGTTTATGAAAATGTGCTCCAAGTGAATTGTTTTAATTATGAATATGGTAACTTTATTACATATAAAGTATATAGTGAGCCAGATTTACAGTTTACTTGGGTGTGTAAAGTTAAATATAGTAGGCGAAAGTAATTTATAGTCTACTCCTAAACATACTACTTTGAATGCAAATCTCATTGATTTAGTTGGAACTTCCAGTGAGAATGAAATTGTGTGTAAGATTGGTATATATCTTCATGAGCAATTGTGAACTAATACATGCACATAATTCAGAATAGAATTAGTATATTTTATGGAAAGGAAAAAGCTTTATGGTTTTATTGTTGCCAGATTCCAGGTGTCAAAATGGCAGATCTCAGAATGTGGAAAGGAAGAACCCAGCTTCATTTCTTCAGATTATTTAATCGAACGATTTGCTGTTGCATCAGAACATAACTGTTAAATATCAGTATTAAAAGATAATGTGGTGATTATATCTCAGTGTACGAAAAGTACTTTTAGGCTTTGACTGTATTGTGTTTCAGGGTTGGAGTATATTTGTTATAGACACAAAGAACATAAGAACATGAAAGAAGCCACGTTGGATCGGCTAATGGCCCATCCAGTCCAACACTCTGTGTCACACAGTGGCCCAAACCCAAATGCCATGAGGTCCACCTGCAGGACTAGAACTCCAGAAGCCCTCCCACTGTTGACCTCTAGCACCAAGAATACAAAGTATCAAAACAGATGGTTAATTGATTTTTCAGTTTTATTCAATGAGATTCCAAACACATAGCTATCACGTTTTGTGCACGTAAGTGTTTGAAGTATTGGGAAGCCTAGGTAGAATATTAGTTACGTAGCTTCTAATAAGTTAATTTAAATATCCTTTTTTCTCAGGCAATAAGAGAAGAAGAATAAGCAACTGTTTTCAGAACTGGATATGGAAATATCAATAGATAAGTCTTTAGAAAACATGAAGAATTGAAACTTCATGAACAAAGCATAGACAAGATGATACCTCTGGAGAGGGCACTGCCAAGGTTGGTATACTCCACATTTGATTATGGACAAAAGATTACTTAAATGCTTGTGAAACTTCTCAGTAACTACTAGTGTAATTTCATGATTTGTCAACAGTTGCCAACAATTACTGGAATGGCACCTTTTTCTGTATGTATTTTTGCACCTTTTTCTGTATGTATCTTTGAAATGCAGATGAATCAGGACTTCATCCTTTCCTGATCTCTGCTCTGCTAAAGAAAGAAACAGCAAAAACATGCACACACTATTTTGTGTTATGGTGATGGTGGAAAGTGCCATCAAGTCACAGTTGACCTATGGTCACTCTGTGGGGTTTTCAAGGCAAAAGACATTCTTCAGAGGTGGTTTGCCATTGCCTGCCTCTGTGTCACAACACTGGTATTGCTTGGAGGTCTCCCATCCAAATACTAGCTTCCAAGATCTGATGAGATCAGCCTACCCTGAGCTATCCAGGTCAGAATTTTGTATCATAGGAGTACAAAAATATTACTAGAAACAAAACTTTTTGCAGTCCAAAATTTATTACCTGGTTAGCAGGATTTATATAATCAGACTGAGAGTGTCTAATTCCTTTGTGAGTTCATGTTGCTGGAACAGGGAATGATAGCAATGGACAAGAATAAAAGCCTCCTATAGATACTCTGGGGAGGTGTGGAAACATCGGTGTGTCTACATGTTCTTGTGCTGCAATAGATATGATTTTTAGAAGGAAGTTGTCATGTGTCCCACCCTGGTCCCCATGATTCCCTGCTCTAATTTAGCTTCAAAATCAGGCTGTCCCTTTGGGCAACCTCTCTAGTAGGAGCAGGATAGCAAATCACAAAGCCCCACAGATAGAGATAGCAGTTCTCTTCCAAATGGAAACAAGTGATTGGCTTAGCACCAGCCAGAGCAGAAAAAGAGTGTCTGTACCTGCAAAGGGGTGGAACTGTAGAAATAAATAGATAAATCTCTGAAGGAGGAAGCTCCTGTTGCTGTTCCCAGGAGCAAGCAAGGAAGGATACGCCCATGTTAGGCTGAGTGGCTCAGAATTTGTTAACTGTTAGCCATTTAACTAGGGCACTGATTTACTCTGATTACGTTAGCTTTCTGTGTACTTTTATCTGTTTTGCACTCTCCCATGTATATGAAACCCTTACCTGTAATTGCCGTTGCCCTCCCTTCTTACTAGGGGTGTGCACCCCCCCCCCCCAGTATTTTTCGGGTTTGGGTATATTGAATCCAAAAAAATGTTGGTATTTCCCAATATTCCCGAATCCCAATACTGATATGGTATTCAGATTCTGTAAATATTCGGGATTGCTGAATTTCTTTGGCTCCATTATACTGTATAGTCAATGGATCTGGGGAGAATAGATCCAGGGATATCTGGGGTTTTGTGGGGGCTGTTTTTTGAAGTAGAGGCACCAAATTTGCAGCATAGCTGCTGGTGCCTCTCCTCAAACCACCCCCCCCCCCCAAATTTCAAAAAGATTGGACCAGGGAGACCAGCTCTGTGGGCCCCAGAAGAAGATGCCCCCATCCTCCATTGTTTCCAATGGAGGAGGAAAAAGGCATTTAAAGGGCTTGCGGTTCCTTTAAATGTCTTCTCCAAGCTGCAGCTTCACCCAGGAGGTGTTTAAAAGGACCGCAATCCCTTTAAACACTTTTTAATTCCAGCTATCTGGCGGCCCCCAAAAATCCTGAATTTTTTTGGGATTTTTGGGGCTCGGCCATATCAGATAGCCAGATAAATTCCCTGATTAATATCTGCTGAAAAAATACTTGAAAAATACCAGTAAGGGTTTTTTTGTTTTTCCAGCTCAGATAAACCGAATGCACGCCCCTACTTCTTACTCAGTTTTCCCTGAATTAAGTTAGGACTTGTCCAAGGGATTCCATGTTGTACGCAGGTCACTTGGGTGTAAAATAACTGGCCAGCTCTTAAGTGAGCCAGGCTGTGTGTTTGGCTGTATGAGGGGGGGGAGTGTGACAGAGAGAGGCAGAAGTGGGCCTGTGAGACTGTGCCTCAAATTTGAATGCCAGGTAGCCAAACACGCCTCAGGAAGGCTGGGGAAGTAGGGGTCTCCATCTCTGATTTCCCCCCTGCCCTTCCTGGAATAACCTGCAACAAGAGTCTAAATCTATAAATGTAACACCATCTATTGCTGCCAACTCCTGTGATGTCAGGGGACACTTTGTGAAAAACACCAGCATTTTTTCAATTGGCCCAAAGAGATGACAGGCTTTTCAAGCTAAACCAGCATATACTGATTGTGGTGTTCATGATATGTTTTAGATAGCAGTAGTGGTGGTACAATAACACCTCATCAGATAACATTAAAGGATACCACAAAAAAGATGATAGTTGCGTTTGAAGCACAATTGAGATTACATCTTAAAAGTTAAACACTGAAATAATTTTTCAAATACATAAAGACTGCACCAAAACTGGTCTGCATGATTGTGTTCAAGATTTTTTTCAAGAGTAAAAAATAAGTTCCTGACACATGAACACCCATGTTGGTAAAAGTTCAAATGTTTCTGCATTTTGAGTGATTAAAGTGGAGATAAAACTGGACTGTGTAGTTTAGGAAGTAACTTTGAGTTTGAACACAACAATACTGCAAACTTTCTGTTAAACCTTCTTGTTTTTGGAAATTATTCCAACCCATAATCTGTGTTAAAGCCCACTTTAACAACATTTTCTTATTCTCCAGTCAGGTAGTAGCCTAACATAACTGCATCACCAGCCTTCTAATACTCTTTCCCTTCAACCTGCCTGAAACTTCATTCACATATGGCTGCTGGCACCACCATAGTTGCCTTCGTACTCACTAAGTACATCTTAAATCTCTTAGGATGGATTGCACAATTACACTGGGGGTGTGTTAGAAAAGAGCAAGAGTCCAGTAGCACCTTAAAGACTAAAAATTGTGGAAGGGTATTAGCTTTTTAATCTTTAAGGTGCTACTGGACTCTTGCTCTTTTCTGCTGCTACAGACAGACTAACCCATCTGTTTCCACTGGGGATGCATGTGAGTTATCTCACTATCCATAATCCAACCCGACTATTTAAAAATGTACAAAACTGTTTGGATATCTAGTACACATTTTAGATCAGCTTGAATTTTCCAGTTCTTAGGGACGAGAAGGTACTTTTAAAATGACGTCAAAGTGCCATTTATAGAGGAGCTAAAATTTCTTAAACTTCTGGTCTTGAGCGTATATTCAATAAATACTTTTTCTATATTTTAGGTGCATTTGGCAGTGAAAATGGGTTATGTATCTACTTCAAATATCATTATATGAGAAGACGTCAATTTCAAAACCCTTCAACATTACTTCTTGACTTGGAGCACTATGGCAGGTTTCAAACGAGGGTATGATGGAAAAATTGCCGGATTGTATGATTTGGATAAAACCTTAGGCAGAGGGCATTTTGCTGTGGTCAAACTTGCCAGACATGTTTTTACAGGTGAAAAGGTAGCAGTGAAAGTAATTGACAAGACCAAGCTAGATACACTAGCCACAGGACATCTCTTCCAAGAAGTTAGATGTATGAAATTAGTGCAGCATCCTAATATCGTTCGTCTATATGAAGTGATTGACACCCAGACCAAACTTTACCTAATCTTAGAGCTTGGTGATGGGGGAGATATGTTTGATTACATCATGAAACATGAAGAAGGCCTCAATGAAGATCTGGCAAAGAAGTATTTTGCTCAGATTGTTCATGCGATATCCTACTGCCATAAACTGCATGTAGTTCACAGAGACTTAAAGCCAGAGAATGTTGTCTTCTTTGAAAAACAAGGACTTGTGAAATTGACTGACTTCGGCTTCAGCAACAAATTTCAGCCTGGAAAGAAACTTACAACAAGTTGTGGATCTCTTGCGTATTCTGCTCCTGAAATTCTGCTCGGAGATGAGTACGATGCACCTGCAGTGGGTAAGTGAATGGGTTAAAGTGCAATCAGTTATCTTAAGTGACAAAATCCTTTTTGTTGTAAAATGATATTCTTGAAATTGACTAGCATTAAATATTAGAAGGCTAGTTATATAAAGGTCTAGAGGTATCCTTCATTATATATATCTTTTTTTTTTGCCGTCAAGTTGCAGCCGTCTTATGGCAACCCTGTAGGGTTTTCAAGGCAAGAGATATTCCAAGGTGGTTTGCCATTGCCTGCCTCTACACCTGTCCACTGCCTTTTATTTCAGCATTGGTTGAAACAATTAGACTTCTTAAAGTGTGTGCCTATCAGAAGTGTGTGTATCTTCACATTGGGCACAGTTCAGCTGGAGGAGTGTGCAGTTTGACACAAGAAATGTAAAGGGTGTGAATTGTTGCAGAAGAATCTAATATTTGTCATTAACCTATGTTATGAAAAGTTCTGTTTGATAAGTACATGCCCTAAGTGCTCCAGAGCACATGCAGTTTACTGAAAATAGGGGCTTTCTCAGTTATTTTTGTAGTATGAATAAGTCTGTGGATGCATTAAGATATTTTGGCGAAGGTTGATGGAGATGACTATTTACCAAGAGGTTATTTAACTGCAGCACATAGACAGCCACACAGCTGCTCACATGATGAGCAGAGTTCACCACACCAATGCATATTGATAATCAGTAGTATGTTAAAGTTCTATTTCTTGGGTGGCTGTTAGAGCTGATCAATGCCTCTCATGGTTGTGTTCATATACTTGTAAGCTACTATTTGATAAAGTTATTACCTATTTGATAAGTTATTACCTGGCTTGCTAAGACTTCTGTTCTTAATTCACAGCCCATCTTTGTAAAAGGTCAAAGTGGTAGAATTAGGGATGCCTGGCTTGCCTGCCACTCATGAGACCTTAGGGGGTGGGGAAAGGTGCCTGTCCTCTTCTGTTCCCTTCTTCCACTTGTAGGTGAAAACATTTTTGGTTTTGGTTTTTTTTGCCATTAAGTCATACTGAGTTGTGGCGACCCCTAGTGGGGCTTAAAGGTAAGGCATGTTCAGAGATGGCTTGCCATCACCTGCCTTTGCATCATGGCCCTGGTATTCCTTGGAGGTCTCCCTTCCAAATACTAGCCAATGCTGGCCCTGCTTAGCTTCCGAGATCTGATGAGAGTGGGTGGAAATGTATTTGTTTTGTCTGGTGTTTCCTTATCTCTCCTTTCTGCCATATGTTTTAATTGTTATGGGTGTTTTTATATTTTAGCTTGGTTTTAACGGTATTAATGATGTGTTTTTGTTTGGTTTGAATGGTTTTTAAGATGTTTTTATTATGTTTGTTTTTAGTCTGTTAGCTGCCTTAGTGGCCCTTATAAGGGCAGAAAGGTGGAATATAAATTTTGTAAATAAAATAGAAATAAATAAATGACATTACACAGTGTGCTGCCATTACCTCCAGGTGAAACCTCGGACATGACGGCAGCACATGAGGCAATGCTCTGGACTCTCCCCTCATACCATACAGTTTTGAGGGTTTCACCTGGAAGTGACAGTGACACATCATGCCACATAATTTCTGCCTCCCCCAAATTTCACCTGCTGGCTAAGAAGCAGGGGGTGGGTGCGGGAGTGGGCATCAACAGCATTCTTGACAGTGCATAAATAGTCACAGTATGATTTATTTTATTTAGAACACCTTTACTTTTTACTCAGAGTGGTTTCCAATAAAGGTTTAAAAACAGTCATATAAAAACACAATACTGTCATTGTAGAATACAGTCCGGAGCAGAATACTATTTGACTAACTCTCAATAACTACTGAGCCACTGCATTTTGGTCCAGTTCAAGTTTCTGACATCTTCAAGAGAGTGATGTGGATTTTCTAGAAAAATCTGGATTCAAATTAAATAATTTGAATATTTAATTATTAGCAAAATTTAATTTTAGCAAAAGAAGACAAATACACCACGTTCAAGCCTCTAACTTATAAACAACTGTATTTGTCCATGCTCATATCCCACATTTAGCCCATCTAGAATGATTGATTTGCATCATAACAGCCCTGTCAACATAGATAAACAGACTATATTTACATATGTGGGGCAGAAGGTTTTTGACGTAAAAATGCAGAATTGGTAAATTTCTGTTTTAGGGGCCACCCTATATTAGAGCATTACAGTAGTCTAGGTGTGAGGTTGCAGTGACATGGATTATCATGGTTGGATCAAGTGGGTCTCAGAGTGAATTTTACATGCTGGATGTAGCTGGAAAAAAAGCATTCCTAGCTACTATACTGAGTTGTTTTTTTTTAAACAATAAAGGTTCTTCAAATAGAAGGCACATGCTTTTAACTCAATAAAATAAAGGTTTACCACATCAAGAGTGGCCATCACAATCCCTGCTGAAACACTAGACTTGCCAACCAGTACCACCTGGTATATAGGTAATATCTTTTCTGTCATAACCTCTTAAAGTAGGATTTGCATAATCTCTCAAAGTAGGATAAAGAAATTAAGCAAAAATTCACACTCAAACATTTCTGTCTTCTGCAGCTTATTTGCATAAAGCCTTCAATGTACAGGTTATGTAAAACTCATCTAACACTGTGTACGGAAATTGCTTAATAAACTTAAAGCATTTCTTACAAAGCAATTAGGAAGATTTATCAAGCCAAGCAGTTTTCCAATTCATACAGATTTAGACAGTGTTATTTTTACTGTGACCAAGAGAGAAATCCTACTGGTTAAACAGAAATTCTCTTAAATTCAGGTTTTTTGTCCCAGTCCCAGAAGACTGGTATTCTAGATGCAATCCAAATGAACAGTTGGCGTGAAACTCAGTATCCATGTAGACATATCAGGGCAAACGATATGATTGTTCTTGGAGTCTTTGAGTTTACCAGTGGCCATGCTTATAATTAATAGAAAACAGAAATGTGATCATGCTATTACATTAAAGGTTGCCTATATTTGAGAAAAGTGTGATGTAGTAGCCCACCTAGCTTTATTTTATGGAAAGTAGTACTATGATGAACACAATATTTCCCAGAAGCTGTTCTTACATTAGAGGTTGTTTTTACATTACATTTTCATCCTGCCCTTCTGTCTAAGAGTTCTGGGTGGCCTGCATTGGGCAGGATCCCTTCCTTCCTTCCATGTGTGGACATTTTCCCACATTATCTCCATTGCTGCAGCTCTGACAACTGAAAACTTCACTATCAGTTTTCTAGAATCTGCACAGAGGAACAGCCATGATGATTGGTGGGCTGGAGCATGAAGGGACAAGGGGATTAAATCCCCCCCCCCTTCATTTCACATGCTAGCAAGGTCATGCTCAAGATCCTACAAGCTACGCTTCAGCAGTAAGTGGATAGAGAACTGCCAGAAGTACAAGCTGGGTTTCGAAGAGGTAGAGGAATGAGAGATCAAATTGCCAGCATTCACTGGATTATGGAGAAAGCAAGGGAGTACCAGAAAAACATCTACTTCTGCTTCATAGACAAAGCTAAAGCCTTTGATTGTGTGGATCACAACAAACTGTGGCAAGTCCTTAAAGAGATAGGAGTACCAGACCACCTCACATGTCTCCTGAGAAACCTGTATAAGGGTCAAAAAGCGACAGAACTGGATATGGAACAACTGGTTTATTATTGGAAAAGGAGTACGATAAGGATGTGTATTGTCACTCTGCTTATTTAATTTATATGCAGAGTACATAATGCGAAATGCTGGCCTGGTTGAATCACAAGCCAGAATTAAGATTGCCAGGGAAAACATCAGTAACCTCAGGTATGCAGATGATACCACTCTAATGGCAGAAAGTGATCTAAAGAGCCTCTTGTTGGGGGTGGAAGAGGAGAGTGCAAAAGTTGGCTTGAAACTCAATATCAAAAACACTAAGATCATGGCATCCGGCCATCACTCCTTGAGAAATAGAAGGAGAAGTCATGGAAGCAGTGACAGAATTCATGTTCCTGGGAAATTAAAAGTCTCCTGCTCCTTGGGAGGAAAGCTATGGCAAACCTAGACAGCATAATAAAAAGTAGAGACATCACCCTGCGAACAAAAGTCCATATAGTCAAAGCAGTGGTATTCCCAGTAGTAATGTATGGCTGTGAGAGTTGGACCGTAAGGAAGGCCGAGTGCTGAAGAATAGATTCTTTCGAATTGTGGTGCTGGAGAAGACTCTTGAGAGTCCCTTGGACTGCAAGGAGATTAAATCAATCCCTTTTTTTTAAGAGATATTTTTATTGGGTTTTCACATGCTCATAACCACAATCATATTCTTAATATATCTCCAATTAATTTACACATAATTTAAGTACATATCTTAATAGCAACACATCCATCAAGTCCATATAACTTTCCTTTCTTGTCACTCACAAAATAAATGACATTTTCCAATACACGCATCCACATTAATATTGGTTAAATACCTTTTTACACTTTTATAGATTATTAAATATAACCACCATTTTGAATTCACCTTTTCCTCTCTTGACAGGTTACTAACAAACTTCCTACTAATTCCCTTCTTTCTCCACATACGACTTATTTCATATATTACTTGACTTTGTTTTTATTTATTATTTAAACTTTATTATTTTTATAGTTATTTCAAATTTTTCCTTGTTAGCCTCCCTACATAAGTCAGGATTGTCCTCAAACCTTAACTGGCATGCTGCTCATAGTTAATCTTTCACCAGTAAACAGTATGTTCTCCATTTCTTTCCTGGTTTTCCCACTTCATATAATTCAATTAAGGTTTGTCAATATATTTATACACTTTTTTTCCAGTTTCTTGTTATTATTATTTTTTAAATCACAATCTTCTTCTGTCTCACATTTCGACCACCTTCTCTACTCCTACTACTTTCTTCTTATCCACAGCTCTCATTTTTATACCCCTATACTTGCCTCTTACCTAATTCATTTCAGGTTACACATTTTCCCCAAATCTTTAAAAAAGGAAATGAATCCTGACTGTTTCCTGGAAAGCCTGATACTGAAGCTGAAGCTCAGATACTTTGGCCACCAAATGAGAAGGGAGCACTCACTGGAGAAGTCCCTGATGCTGGGAATGATTGAAGGTAAAAGAAGAAGGGGATGGCAAAGGCTGAGATGGTTAGACAGTGTTATCAATGCAACAAACATGAAATTGAGCAAACTCTGGAGGACAGCAGAAGACAGGAGGGCCTGGAGTGATGTGGTCCATGGGGTGGTGAAGAGTCAGACTCAACTGTGCAACTGAACAACAAAAGTACAGAAGCTGGAGCAATTTCAGTTCCCTGTCCCTTCTTGCTCCTTTTCTCCATGGGGCTGCTCCTTCACATTGGTCCCAGGACTGATCTCTTCAGGTGTCAGAGCAAGAGGACAGCAGGAGAACAACAATTTTCACACAAGAGAGTGATATGGTACTGTCTGCTTTACTCTTCCCGTATCTGCACAACAATCCTCTGAAGTAGTTTAAAATAAGGAGTGCCTGGCCCAGGTCACCCAAAAAGCATTATGATTTTGTGGTGATTTGAATCCAGGTATCCCTTCCCCAGTCATATTCCAATATTTTAGCCACTATGCATGCTCTTCATTTGTTGGGACAATATCTGTTGGAGCTCCTGGTCAAGTGAATGTGGGATTGTTCACTTGTTCACAAAATGATGCCTGTGAACAGAAGCGTCTCCTGCTGCCTGAAGATATTATTGCCTTATTCTAAAGACTAAAAACATAGTCAGGTTTAAGTCATTTGCAAGGCTAGCACCACTGATGACTGAATATAGAAAACAGAAAGGGAGAGTTAGAATGTTTAAGAATGGTTCTTAAACATCTGATTTTATCTTTATAATTTAGGATGTGACTTACGTGACTAATCCTCTTAAACCAGATGAGTTCTTGAAGACCCAAATCTGGGTCTCTCATCTTATACTTTTAAAAGTAACTGCAAGGACCCCAGAATTGGATTGGGAATACAACACAGGACGGGGGGGGGGTGAGAGTGAGTGAATGGATGCCGTTCTGATGCCATTTTCTTGATGCCATTACACATTCACCCCAAAGTTGCTATTTTATTTGTTGAACCACATCCTCGGTATGGAAGAGGCCTTGTACTTTTGGTTCTGTTTCACATGTTCTGATTTCAGCAGTAACTAAGTAACCACTCTGAGTTACTCCAGTTCCATTACCCTGTGCTTTCACTGCTATTGATCTTTTTCCAGTTGTTCATTTTGCAGCAAAAATAACAAGTCTTTAGCTTAAAGGCTAGCAACTTTATTGTGGCAATAGTGAATCTGTTACGGTACTCTTCCATGGAGATTGATGAAGATGGGTAGCCATGTTAGTCTGTTTGTAGCAGAACAAAAGAACAAGAGTCCAGTAGCACCTTAAAGACTGACAACATTTGTGGCAGGGTATGAGCTTTCGTGAGTCACAGCTCATACCCTGCCCTAAATTTTATTAGTCTTTACAGTGCTATTGGACTCTTGTTCTTTTCTAAGGGTACTCTTACATAAAGTAATTCTCTGTTCTGGAAGGACTGATTTTACATTTTTGCTCCTCTCCTTCTGTCTTACTTCTTTATGACTGTTGCTTTGTAAAAAATCTTCCACATCAGCAGATTCCATTTTTAGAACGCAGGACTAGGGGTAGGTGTGGTGGATGAATATAATGAGTGAATTTGGGAAAGCAGCTTGGCTTGATAATGTCTTGCAGGGAAAAAAGACCAAATCAGTACCTTACGTGTATTGTCTCTAAAGCAAGATGACTGTAAGCAAAGAACTGGGATTGGAAGGTATGCATTTCAGGACCTTTGAGCCTTTTGCAAATGTGTAATGGACTGGAATATAAACACTAACCTAGTTAATGACTTGTATTTAAGATGATAATGCTGTACTCCAGGGGTGGCCCATGGGCTAGATCTGGCCCTTGGAGGGCCCCTATTCAGCCCACAAGGACCTGGCTGTTTCCTGCTTCATTTTCCAGTTTTCTGCTGCTGCTGCCACATCACAGCTTGCTTTACCAGTCTCTGTCAATTGCACAGGAGAGATAGGTAGGCAAGCCTCTCGTGTGCGATTGAGAGAGTCTGGTAAAGAACTGGCAGAGGCGCCTTCTCCCCCTCCTCCTCTTGGGGGGGGAGGGAGGGAACAGCCAGAGTTTGCTTCCTGGCCAGGCTGCAGGAGACAAAGGGAAGCCTTTCTTTCCTTTCACTGACTGAGGCTCCTCCCTGAAGGGAGGGAAGGAGGGATGGAACAAGTGAAAGCTTGCTTTGCTGGGCTACCTCCATCGCATGGGAGAAATACCAGGCACCTTTAAGACCAACAAAGTTTTGTTCAAGGTATGAGCTTTTCTGTGCCTTGCTACAATGTGTGTGTGTTTTGTTGGGCTCTTTATGCCAGGGCTCTCCTGGGTGCATCTGGGTTCCCTCCCCCTTTTGACTGTATTTATTCCCTCATGATCCAGTTTTTCTCAGTAGAAAGCAATTTTAACTATTTTAGAGGAGGAATAACAACAAGCCAGTGAGGTGGATTAGGCTGAGAGTGTGTGTCCAGACCAAGTTCACTCAGCACATTTGCTTTGTAGGAAGTTGTAGTTATTTCTCTGGGGAAGACTATAGTTTTGTAGACAAATACATGGCCCTCAGTCTGTGTCAGGATGCCTTCTCATGTTCTTGACCAGCACATTAAGCGACTTATGTACAAAATATTGTAATGCCCAGCAATTTCAGTTTCCCCTGGGTCCTAGGCTCAGAACACTGAGCATGAGATTTCTGTAATGAATGTCAATAAATAAATAAAAAGTAGGCTTGCAGCTTACAGATACACAGCTGAACAGCATACTCAGGATTGCTACAGCACAGACATTCTGAGGCAGTAATTCAGAGCAAGAGATGTCAGTTATCAGAGACTGTTAAATAGATAAAATATTGCAAGAGAGCTAGTGTTTTAAGCATGTTTTATTTAAAGTTTTAAAACATCTTTAATTGTGTTTGTCTGCGTCCTTTATAAAGTTTATATCTCTGCTACCTGACATTACATTTTATGATACACATGGCCCGGCCTGACAAGGTCTCATTTATGTCAGATCCGGCCCTCATAACAAATGAGTTTGACATCCCTGCTCTACTGTTTTGGAACTGAAAATAGGAATTCTGTAAGGTGAACCTAAGTGAGCTCTTGTGACTTGTCTTCAAAGAGCAGGTATTTTTAATTCTCATGATAGTTTCATTTGTTGCAAAGCAACACATTTAATTTTAAGCTTTGAGTTTCATTTTAAGCTTCAGTTCTTTTTGTGAAATTTATGGTATATGAATACTTTTGGCTACTAACTGAAAAATTGAAAAACTGGAAAAACTATGCAACTATTCTAGGTCACCTTTAAATTGTTTGATGGATTATTTCCTAAGTAGCCTCTCATAAAAATTCTTAAACTGCTACCTTTCAAATGAGTAGTATATTTCAAGAAAGCAGGAATATTCAGTGGTTTGTATTTTAGAATAAGTCCAAAATTGGAGAACTCTATAGATGATGATTTACATTTGTGATACTGACTTATTGCCAAGGCTTGTGGAATTATGGTACTTCAGAAATACTTTTCTTACTTTTGTAAAATATTTCACTTAGAAACAAACCCAAATCTAGTCAGTTACGAACATCTAATAACCTGGGATTAGGATGTTCACTGTCTGGGGGCATCACAGAAGATGCAAAATAAGCATAGTATAGAGTAGGAAAACTCAGTATTCAGGCAATGGGAGGATGCCCATCCCAGGTTTCATGGATTGTCCATATTCACTTTGGAACTCCTGAGTGAGGTTCTCCTAAAACCAAACAAAGTATCAACAGACTGTATCTGTATTGTCAGGTGCCTACAGTTAGATCAAAATTAGCTACGGTTACTGTGCAGGCTTGTCATAAAGTATAATGCGCAATATATTTTTAACAACCAAATACAATATGGGAAGATCAACTCTTTGAGGCTTGGAGGTTTTTTTAAAACTAGATTTATGGCAGTATTGCATTAAGAAAGTCACTGCAAGGCTTTGTTTGGTCATGTCACACTAATTTTCACTTTAATAATCTTGCACAAATAATTTACTGTTTGCCGCAGATTGCTTCCACAGACAACTATATTTATTACAACTGATAAAATACAGTATGATCTAGTTTAAAAGATGAGAATAATAAACCCTAAATATAAATTCTGTTGACTCAGAACTGTCCTTACACCTACTGCTTTATCACCAACTTAATTGCAAGAGGTTGCGCCATCTTTACCTGAAAAGTGTACCACAGCAACCTGCAGTATGTTACATGAAGGAGGCATCCCTTCTTCTCCTTCATCAGCAGAATTGTGCTTGTGAAAGAGATAGAAGGAGCAATTTCCCTCTTCTCCCTGCAGCACCCTGACCCATAACAATTATTCTTCTGTGTGGGTCCACACCCCCGGGAATGATCTTTCTGGAGGCCAAAGGGGGCAGCATGGAGAGGAATGCAGGAAAATCAGCTTTCCATGAACATATGGTTGGGTACAGGCTACTGAAAAACTGATATGTCGTAGTACAAGTGGTCCACTTAGATAAGGACCATGTGAAGGGACCCTTGCACTAACCCTAAACAAATGCCTTGTTTTACTCTATGAAAACTTTTGCTAGTATGTGACACAGCATTCAGGGGTTCCAGAGTGAATGTGGACAACCTATGCAACCATGGGGGAAGTATATGGGCGCCTATGTACAATTTTTGAACATGGGATTAAACAGTTCAATTACTCTCGAGATCTCGATAAGCATCGGAACTCTGTGAGACTTTTGAACTATGTAGAGATTGCCTAAACTATATCATGTAATGTCTAAACCATATTGTATAAATTCTTGTTGGGACAACTACTATTCTAATTCTGTTTTGGCAGCAGAGAAAGAAGTGAACTCTTATAAACTTAGAAGTTGCTTCCATATAGAACCAAAAGATGCTGTTATATAAGTTATATTTCCTGTTAGTGATACACTTGATGTCTTGAATTTTTTCCTGTCCCTTTTCTTGTGTTTCTAATTTCCTAGTTTGTACTTGCACTGTCATCAATGACATAAGTCTAATTCATATTGCAGACATCCTGCAGCAGTAGTTTAGACAGGAAATCCTCTGCTGCAGCAGTCATTTTCCAGACCAGAAGGAGAAGGGACAGGAAAGAATGAGAACACAGTGAGAAAATGAAGAATAGTTGAGGTGATAGTGTGTGGAAAGAGATGTTGCCTAAAACAGTTGTTGAGACAGACTTGATGTCACAAACTCATTCCAATTTGTTTATAATGAGAATAAATGTAGGGTTTTTTGGATTCATTTGTTCCTTTCTTCCTTCCTTTTTGTATGGAGCTAAAATTGAAGGCTCCTATGTATGGTATCCAGATTTGGCGGGATTTAACAAATTAAGACTTTAGTTGTCCTGAAGTAGATTCAAAATTGAGATTTAAATTATGGAGGAGAATGCATTATCCAGGCCTAGTATAAAGCAGGCTCTCTTTTGTTTATTACATCTAAATATAGTCTGTCTTGTCTTTGTCTGCCTTTCTTTATTGTTGATGCTATGAGAAAACATGCTTGGGATTCATTGGGCAGCAAAGGTTGTCAGAAACAAGAATGTGATAAGGGCTGTTTAGCTTTACAAAAGCCAAATAAGGGAAAACATGATATGCATGGTTTGGAGAGTGGACAGGGAGAAGCTTTTCTTCCTCTTAATACTAGAACCTGGAGTCATCCACTGAAGCCAAAAGGTGGGAGACTCAGGACAGATAAAAGGCAGTACTTCTTCACACAGTGCATAGTTAAATTGTGGAATTTGCTGCCATTTGGAAGGCTTTAAAGGAGAGTGGGCAAATTCATGAAGGACGAGGTTGTCAGTGGCTAGTAGTCATGATGTATGTCTACTCCTTCCAGTGCCAGAGGCAATATGGCTCTTTATATCAATTGCTGGGGAATATGGGTGGGAGCATGCCACTGCAGTCATTCTGCTTATGGGCTTCCTAGCAGGAGCTGGTTGGCCACTGTGTGTACAGAATGCTGGGCTAGATGGGCCTTTGGCCTGATCCAACATGGTGGTTCTTACGTTCTTATGATTAAGGATATCTTCTGAAGTGAGAATGTAGCTAATTTGCACTAAAGGGGTCATGTACAGGACCTCACGCTGTATGGAAACAGTAGTTCCATAACTTTACTAGCATGATCAAGGGTTGGGGTCGTGGTTGAAGGTAATTAAAAGTGAAGAATATTATACCTTGACAAATGGAGCTTTAAATTAGCAGTGCTAGCAGTTCATGAAGTGCACTTGCCAGGGCCTTGTAGTGTTCTTCACATGCCAACAACTGCTACCATCACTTACATCCTTTACTTTTTTTCACATTGTGTCTGCCCTATTTTCGTGTGACAGTTGATAGGCTGACCCTTATAAGGTGCAGGCCTCTCCATGCTGGCCAGTCTCTCTCCACTTTCAGTTTCTCGCCCCATATAGTTTTCTTATAAATTTTGAAAGGAATGCTCTCCCCCTGTCCCCAGTTCACCACTTTCCAGTTTGTTCATCCACTGTAGGTAAGTGGAAGTGTGCCTGGTATTACTGCACATGTGAAGAACACTGTAGGAAAGGAAGTACTTGTTTTCCTGCTGTTTGGGGAACCATATCTAGAAGCAGGGCCTCATGGTGGACTACTGGGTTGATATGTAAACTATGCTCGCTGTTCCAGGATGTATCATAGGGTAAAGTCTACATCTGGTATGGATATGTCTTTATCTTCCATAGAGTAATGTTTTCTGCAGTTACAGTATCAGAAGAAATGCATGTGGATTTACAGGAGAGGTCTGTGTGAATCAGGGCAATTTTAAATGTGACATCTTATTTTCAGATCTTCCTTGCAAAAATCCCTGTTAATTTCTCATTCCATTTGATTGTTTTTCCAGGTATATTCCTCCATGGAAAAATATTTTTTTAGAGTTGTTCCAAAAGTATGTAGCCAAAAAAGATTGAGTAGTATTGTATTAAAATATTACCCACCAGCTTCTGTTCACTGTTGCTGCTGGATAGGAGTAATGTGATTGATTATTTAGCTGCCTTCTGTCTTTGGTTTTACTTGGAAACTGAGAAGGCGTGCTTCTACTATGATGCTGTCATCTCAGAATACAAATTCTAGCCAAGTAATAACCTCTTTAAGATTTGGTCCAGCAAATAGCAATTAATGAATGACTTTCACTGTGGGCTAAAAATGTCCACATTTTATTCTGATGCTCTTTTTTGAGAAGACATTGAATAAATGTTTATAGCTTGCACTTTTAAGTATAATAAAGCCCTGATGCTCTCTGCTCACTGGATTTGAGACAACCATGGCATGGGCAGTTAGTGACGTAGCTTGGTTTCCATGGCAGTGACTTGATGTTATGTAAGGAAGTTGCATGTACACTGCTGGTTGTCATGGTTCTGAGAATCCTGCTTAAGCAACCCTTTCTCAATCAGTGTTTCCAGCAATATTGAAGGTTTGCAAGTATTAACCAAGAACACATAAAATAATATACACAACCTTGTATTCTCATGTTAAGTCACAATTACATGTTACACTAATATTCTGCTGGTCTAAGAATGAAATCCTGTTTTAAAACGTAAGATTTATCTGTTTAAAATTACAGGGACTGTTCCAGTTCCCTTTTAGCTCTCATTCAGATCTCCATTTTTCAAACATTTTGCACTATGTCTCCCAATTTTTAAAGAAACACATTTTTTGATGTTTGCAAGCAGTAACTTTTCTCTTGATTCTAGTTCACATTTTTAATGAAGATGTGCTGCCAGACCTTTTGGTGTTGGTGTTCACAAATACAGAAAAATAAAAATCTAGCATCAGGATTAGAACTCCCTGGGAAAATGATGCAGGTAGTTTTGGGGGAAGTGCCAAATTTTAATTTTATGGTTGGCAGCAGAGACGCACACAACATTGTTTATATTTCCTCCTATTGTTCTTTTTTCCTGTACATTTTTGCTTCTTTAAATAGTCTGAAATTGTAACTTTTCCAAGTTGTTAACGATATAAAGTCATATTTAAAAAGTTAATATGGAAGTAGTGCCAATTTCATTGCCTTCTCCAGAGATTCTGGGAGGGTTCTGCCAGTGAACAAGCCAGGATTTTATAACATATGAAACCACAGTTAAGACTAAGTGTGGTTAGTAAACAGTATCCATGTTCCAGTATACACGTTCTCAACCAACAGAGATGTTTTTGTTTTTTTACTTAGCACACATCATCATCCTCTAATTGTCCAATTCCCAGGTTTTCCCTGCCCTTAGTAGGTTGTTTCTCATACCTGGTTTGGTGTGATCTTTCTGGAAAGAATGCAGACAATGTGCATTAACAATCTACCTGGACAAGAAGATGCACATTTTAGGAGGTCCCACCCATATCAGTGCCATTTTATTTCCGTCAGTCCTCAGGGCCATCACTTCCCCACATCACCAGAAAGCTTTTTTAAAATATCCGTATCTGCCACAATCTGTTAATTCCTTTGAATTCCTAGCTTTCAATCTTTAAAAAGTCTGACTTTTCAATTCTGCAGTGAAAATAGCTACATGTTTTTAAAATGAAAACTTTGAATTCAGAGGAACTGGCAGATTGCGGCAGCAGATTGTTACTGTGGTAAAGCACAATAGTAACTAAATGCTTTTTTAAAAAAGCAGTCCAGTGATGCAGCAGGGGGGAAATGCAGAGAAAATAGAGGAAAACTGCACACAGAACTCCTGTATGGATCAGTGTTCCCTCTAAACTGCGTTAGTGTGAGCTAGCTCACAGTTTTTTAGCCTCCGGCTCACACATTTATGTCTTAGCTCAGGAAGTATGGGCTCCGGAGCAAACTAATTTATGCAGCAGCCAAATCGCTCGCTCACAACTTTAATGCCAGTAGCTCACAAAGTAGAACTTTTGCTCACAAGAATCCACAGCTTAGAGGGAGCATTGGTGTGGATGCTCTCTTTCCAGTATGAATGCCTTAGCATTCACTGTAGGTATCCCAGCATAATAGACAATCTTTATTGTATTTGTGTAAAACCAGGAATCTGTTCAGAACTTCAAGTCTTGGTTTGCTTTGACAAATGCTGGTTTTATCCCCTTTCGCTATAGCCTGAGAAGGTGTTGCCAGGGGGACAAGCCAGGATATTAAGATGTCCATTCTCTTATCACACAAAGCCTCAGTTGAGTAACTGTGGCTAAATAAACCACCTTCAGATCCTTGTTAATGGGCCTTAGTCATAGTCACTGGATGTCCTGCATTCAGACAGTCTCACAAACCACAATAATTTTTTTCCATGTATTCAGGTGGTGTAAACCTAACTAGGGAAAAGCTTCTGAGCACAGTTAGGAATTTGACTGAGCTAAATTTACTTAACAGGGTAAATCCAACCCATACCCTTCCACTCCACTGACCAAAGTTTGTTTGGTTGTTATTTTTATTCAAATATTTGTACCCCACATGTCCTTTTGGTCAAGTTTGAATGCTTCCTCCAGTATAAGGAGTCTTCTTCCAGCTGAGGAAGGGAAATGAAAACAAATCAGCCAGTATCATAATGCCCCTGTATAAATCAATGGTGCAACCTCATTTGGAATACTGTGTATAATTCATGTCACCACACCTCAGAAAGGATAATATAGCAGTGGAAAAAGTGCAGAAAAGGGCAACTAGAATGATCAAAGGGTTGGAGCACTTACCCTATGAAGAAAGGTTAAAGTGCTTGGGGCTCTTTAGCTTGGGGAAACAATGACTGAGGGGTGACATGATAGAGGTTTACAAGAGTATGCATGGGATAGAGCAGCATCCCTTTCTCACAGTACAAGAACTCATGGGCACTCGATGAAATTGTTGAGCAGTCAGGTTAGAATGGATAAAAGGAAGTACTTCTTCACTCAAAGAGTGATTAACATATGGAATTCACTGCCACAGGAGGTGGCGGTGACTACAAGCATGGACAGCTTCAAGAGGGAATTGGATAAACATGTGGAACAGAGGTCCATCAGTGGCTAAAAGAGTCCATAGGAACTCTTGGTCTGGGGCAAGTGATGCTCTTGGGTGGTTGGGGGGAACAGTGGGAGGGCTTCTAGTGTCCTGGCTCTGCTGGTGGAATTCCCGATGGCACATGGTATTTTTGGCCACTGTGTGACATAGTGTTGGACTGGATGGGCCATTGTCCTGATCCAACGTTGGCTTCTCTTATGTTCTTATGAGGCAGCTTTTCCGTTGGAGGAAGAGCCACTTAAGTTGGAAGAGGGCTACTTATGCTGAAGAAACGCTACTGGGAGGATGGTTGGATTCACCCTATTGTTTCCAATTAGTCCATAATTATATAGTAGCAAAGGCTACTTGACTAAAATTTTGGGGAGATTAATACTTATTAATCTTTGCACTGTGGCAACACTTGCAATGTTTCCTATTATACTGTGATGCCAGTTTTTCCGTGTAACTAATATCTCTAAAGTACAATAATTCCAAAATCAACCCTGCTTATGCGAATTAAGAAAGAATTTAAAATATTATCGTTCAGATCCTATGTGCAAGGCCATTTTAATTTAGTTGCAATGAAATTGAATGGGTTTAGAAACAAGATGTTTGAGATACCTGCTTCTCAACCAATTTTTTCACAGCAAATATGATAAATTCTTGCTGTTTACATGTAACTATGTGATTCTACAATCACCATAGATATGTTTTTGCTTTTAATGCTTCTGTTCAGAAAATGATAATGTGGAATTCTGTGACAGGAGAAAATCATTTAAACACCTTCCTGTATTATTTGTGGCATTAACTTTCTAATTTTATTAGAAATATTGGTTTGAATATACTGTTAGAGTAAAAATAACTCTTTTCTATGCCAGCATCAAAAGAATGCATTCTTTTTGCAGATATATGGAGCTTGGGAGTTATACTGTACATGTTGGTTTGTGGTCAACCGCCATTCCAAGAAGCAAATGACAGCGAAACATTGACAATGATCATGGACTGTAAATACACGGTGCCATCTCGTGTGTCAAAAGAATGCAAAGAGTAAGTAAAATTTTACAGAATGCCTTGAAAGTTAAAATCAGTGATATCAATGACTCCATTCTTATTCTTGAATGTGTTTGCTTGTTTACTTTCCTTTAAACATTCCATAGCTTGGTCATTTAAGTAGCTGCTTGTAGAGGAGGAGACAGCTTGTTCATTGTGGATGGACAAATGGGAAATATGCAGTGAAATTGTATATGTCTGCTTTCATGAATGAATGAGGCCTATGTACAGATGTTGAAATTTTCAGAGCCATTAGAGTGCCTCTATTCACCACTCTCATTGTTCAAGTCAGAATGCAACTGCTAAGAGATTGTCAGGCATTTTTTCCTATAATCAGAACTTAGTTTCTCTTGTCAACATCAGAATTCCTTGAGAGCTGGGAACTGGATGCCCATGATGATTTTCTTTTATTGAACAATTTTCTATATAACTCATTTTGGAATAATGTTTTTTTTAAATTATTCTTGTTAGAACAAAAGTATCGAACTTAAAACCAAAATCTGCTAAATAGGACCTGTGGAATCTGTTTGAAATGAAAAATTCAATTTGCTGCTTAATTGCAGTTTTGTATTCACTGTAATTTTAATTGTTTTTGTGACTAACACATTCAGGGTCAGTCATACTGTGTTTCCACAACTATTTCTGTAGGGAGATTTGTAAGAAACTAATACAAATGGATGGTAACAAAAGGATGCTTATTTTGCATGAGTGTAGTTAACAACGGAGAACCCTTCTGTTGCACTTTTGGGTTTTCCCCTGCACTGTATGTCTTGTCCGTTGTCCTTCACCAAAGGATCAGTGAGGGAGCTAATAAAACAATTTTCACATAGGTAGGCTCTTCAATTTGTTATTTAACAAAAAATCTTTAATGCATACTTGCAAGGAAATTCTTTTGCTGATTGGTGCTACTTGGCAAGTGGTGTGCCTTAGTGGTCTGTCCAGACATTGTGGGGGAATTTAGGGCCCTACTACAGGCGCATATCCTTTTATACCAGTTGCAGTTCACCATGTAGAAGAAAACTTGTAGTGTTCTTTCTTCCCCTCCCCCAGTGTGGCAAATAGCATTTCTGTGAAGCTACTTACATCAGGGGAAATGGAATGGTTCATTAACTTGCCCTTGGCCTATGCCTTTGCCTGGTCCCCCACTGGTCCTTTTAGCTCTATAAAAATGCAGGAGATCTGATCATTGGTCTCATGTGTCTAATATGGCAGGACCTTTAGTACTACTTAAATGAAATAATGTAATAAATTTGACAGGACAAATTCAGAAAAAGAGTTTAAATTAGGGTTTTCCTGGGGTGTGTCCTGGGAAAATCAGCTTCTGGAGGTATATGCTGAGTGGTAATTATGCTAATATGCTTATAGAGTTCTCTTTTTCCTAGTCTAATTACACGTATGTTGCAAAGAGACCCAAAACGAAGGGCATCCTTGGAAGAAATCGAAAACCATCCTTGGTTACAAGGAGTTGACCCATCACCAGCAACCAAGTACAACATTCCTCTGGTTTCATATAAAAATCTTTCTGAGGAAGAGCACAACAGCATAATACAGCGAATGGTACTGGGAGATATTGCAGACCGAGATACCATAGTAGAGTAAGCTACCATTGTATACTGTCTTTAGATTTCAGTATTGCAACTATTCTAACTTTGTTACAAGAAAATTATGTTGTAATAATAATAATAAGAATCCCTTGCTAGATCATATCTATCATTTTGTTTCTAGCAGTGATAGCCAGTTGTCTTCTACCAGTGGGCATTTCCTTATTGCCTTCTCCCTCCTGCCCTATGTATGGTGGCTGTTTTTATACATGCTTTATTTGCGGCTCTAAGTGATTTTATGAGTTTTATAATGTTCTGCTTTTACTTGATTGGGCTGAAAGGAGGGGTATAAATATCAATAAATAAAATCTGTTCCTTTCTGCCTCTATTTGTCTGCTTAAGACTGACAATGAGGGCCCAAGTACAATGGATGTACCAAAAAAAAGTAGCATTTTGGGGCAGTATGCCAGCTTGAAAAGTTGCTGGTGGGGGAGAAGGGACAAACTCCCTTCAAGGCAAATTCTTGGTAAAGGTTCAGGCAGCTGTGATTGGGGGGGGGGGGCTGTCTCCCTGGAGTTGCCTCTCCTGCAGTGAGAGACCAATCCAAGGAGGCAGCCCTGCTCCTGTAGTCTAGTTGCAAACAGATGCTTGATCATACTGTGCATGCATGCACCAGATGTTCTGCATGACCAAATCACAGAATGAAAGAACTGTCTTCATAGATAGCTATAACTGTGTTTCCCTTTTGTACAGACATATAAGTGTCAGTTGGAAAAAAGTGTTGAAGCATAAACTCAAATTAAGTTACTGTGATCCAAGAAAATCCACTCAGCTTTCAGATGTATTTCTTCATATATTCTGATACAATAATTGAACTTGCCACGTTCGGTTGCCCAGTTCTTAATAAGCCACAAGCCATTTGTCAAGATGTCAGAAGTACTAATTTCTGCTTCTATGCTCTCTTTTTTATTTGCTTTGAGGAGCTTTATAAGTAGTGTTGGCTTCATGTCCAGTTTCAGAAAAATACATCTAATGTGTTCCATTTTAATTTTTATTTCCCTCAGGGCACTGGAAACTAACAAATACAATCACATCACTGCTACCTACTTCTTACTAGCAGAGCGGATTCTGAGAGAGAAACAGGAAAAAGAAATACAAACCAGATCAGCAAGTCCAAGCAATATCAAAGCTCAGTTCAGGTGAGAATTAAAGAGACTTTTTAAAATTTTAAACTCTTTAAAGGGGCCTGTGACGCTTTTTTCTAGATTTAAAATGCATTTGCTTGGAATTCAAGTTTAAAATTAATATAATGTGGAGGGGGAGTGGTGGAGACGGGGGAACCGACAGGATGGGGGGGAAGCTTACCTGCTTCCTCCTCCTCCGCCTGCTCTGTGTGGAGCTCCCCCCGCGATTTTCGCGGGTCCCCTTTCTTGTACCTACTCTAACTTGGTTAGTCTATAAAGTAGAAAAGTAGAGAAACTGTCAGATTATTTTTTTAAAACCTGTCAAAATGGACAAGTCTATAACTTAGGTCAACTTCTTCTAAGAGACAAAAGATCAGGGTGTGTGAATTCTTAGATTGCATGCCTTCAGTGTACTTAACTTGTAAAAAAAATCCAAGTTGAGAGGAATTATACACAAACATTTAGCTTTGATGGGTGAAAAACAGGTTGCTTACCAGTAACTGGTGATCTTCGAGTGGTCATCTGTGCATTCACACCAATGGGGATCTAGTGCGCCTGCGCTGGATCTGCCGGTGCCGTAGCAAGCTCTCTTAAAAGGATTTTCGTGCCTGGCCCAACTGAGCATGCTCAGGAGCCCCAGTGAGCATGCCCGGAAGGGCAGGCACGGACATCCCGCCAGTTCCTACCAACCGCCGCGTATCAATCTCCTAATAAAACAGGTAGAAGAAGACAGCAGCAGGGCAGGAGGGCGGGTGGTGTGAATGCACAGATGACCACTCGAAAATCACCAGTTACTGGTAAGCAACCTGTTTATCTTCTTCGTGGTCTCTGTGCTTCACACCAATGGGAGATTAGCGAGCAGTAGCCTACCTGGAGGTGGGTGCTGTCAGGTGTTTACTGCTTAGCCGATGATAAAACCTGACGTCCCAGACTGTCACTGGTGGACTTGCGGACGTCTAGGGCGTAGTGCCTGATAAAAGTATTAGGTGTGGCCCAGGTTGCGGCTCTGCAAATGTCTTGCAGCTGTACTCCCTTCAAGAACGCAGTGGATGTAGTGACAGCCCTGGTGGAATGAGCCTGTACCGGGCCTGGTAACGGCTGTTTCGCCAGTAGGTAGCAGAGTTCTATCAGACCTACGATCCACTTGGATAGATGTTGGGCAGTGGTTGGAGTGCCCACACGAGGTGTAGCGTATGAGACAAACAGCTGTGACATTTGTCTGGTGGAGCGTGTTCTATTCAGATAGAAGAGGAGGGCCCGCGTCACAAAGAGCAGGGCCCGCGTCACGTCCAAAGTGTGCATAAGTCTGTCTTCCTGTGATTTTGGGTCAGGATAAAAATCAGGGAGGAAGACTTCAGACTGAAGATGGAATTCAGAGACCACTTTGGGCAAAAATGAAATGTCCGGCACCAGGCGGACACCATCCGGGAGGAAGGATAAGTATGGTGAGTCATGCCAGAAAGCCAGGAGTTCACCGACTTGCGTGGCCA
>NW_015160232.1:536892-537087 GCF_001447785.1 Gekko japonicus
AAACGTTTGGTAATGGGATGGGAAAACAGAGTGCAACCATCAATTTGAACATGGAAGGCCGATAACGCGGCCAGGTAAACCTTCAACGAGGAGTGGGTAAGCCCCGAGTCAGCCAGGGATAGGATAAACATAAAAACCTTATCGAGGCCAGCAGTTGTGGCTGTAAAGGCGTCAGTGCCCAGAAAGGAACAGAGG
>NW_015160232.1:539797-556080 GCF_001447785.1 Gekko japonicus
CTCTTCTACAGTCAAAGGCATCGATATTGACAGACTCAGGCAACAAACGGGGAGGCCAATGCTCCGCACTGGATCTTGAGCGTCGATGCCGACGGCCATCGGTGTCGGGCGGCTCTGAAACGATCGAAGCCGACGAGCTCGTTGGACCAGGGGAAGACTCCGCACCCAGCTGGTGACTTACGAGTTCCATTTGGTCGATATCGTACAAGGCTGTCTCCACCTGATGGTCTGGAGAGTCTAGCACAAGTACCGTAGTCTCAGACACGACCTGGTTCACCGGTATCGATGCAATCGGTGTCGAACCAGTCGGTGTCGACGGCGTCGATGGTGGCGGAAGGGCTGGAGCTGCTGGCACAGAGTCCTTCTTAGCAGGCTTCGCATCCTTGACCACCTTCTGCGTCGCCACTGCAGGGTTGGACTTCCTGGCCTTCTTAGCAGGGTTTGACGCTGTGGAAGGAACGTTTGGTACCTTAGGTTTCGGTTTCGACCTCTCGATATCGGAAACAGACTTAGCCTTTGACGTCGACGGTTTCGAAGCCGATGCGTCAGTAGCGGAAGATATAGCGACGGATGAAGTGACCGGCGGGTCAGCCATCGGTTGAAAAGCTTTCTCCAAGAGGAAAACTCTCAAGCGTGCCGCTCTGTTCTTCCGAGTTTGGGTTGAAAATTGCGCACAATGTTCACAGGAGTCTGGATTGTGGGTCTCCCCAAGACAGAAAATACAGTACTTATGACCGTCTGGAGGAGCCAATTTACTTCCACAAGTACGACAACGATTGAAAAATTCCCACTTCTTCGACTTCTTTGTCTTTTTCTCCATAGACTGAAGAAGAAAAAGTCCAAACGACGAGAAGGGTTGGTGGGGGGGGGTCAGCAGCCCGAAGGCCTGAGGTAATTTTACCTCAGGCGACGAAAAACAAAAACTCTCCTTTTTTAAAAAAAAAAACGACAAGAGAAAGGAAAACTGAAGAGAAACTGAGAGAAAAAATTGAGAGCTGATCACTAAAAGTGACCAAAAACAGCGATCCGGCCAGACCTCTCGAAGACAGGTCTGCTCAGCGCGGCAGTAAGGAAAGAACTGGTGGGATGTCCGTGCCTGCCCTTCTGGGCATGCTCACTGGGGCTCCTGAGCATGCTCAGTTGGGCCAGGCACGAAAATCCTTTTAAGAGAGCTTGCTACGGCACCGGCAGATCCAGCGCAGGCGCACTAGATCCCCATTGGTGTGAAGCACAGAGACCACGAAGATCTATGGTGCCTTCTAGTGTGGATGTATAAATATGCACTCACAGATGTGTTTGCCTTATATGGAGGCAGATTAGTAGCCTATCTGACCTAGCATGACAGGTAACAGTTCTCCATGATCTCAAGCAGAGAACTTTGTCCCCTACCAATGTGAAATTCTAACCAGAGATGTAAGAAATTGGGACCTTATGCGTGAAAATTTGTTCTCTACAATGGCCTAGGAACTTCCCCTTATATAGAAAGCATATTGTATACTGAGTAGAACAAGGATCTACAATGCATGCTGTCAGAGTACCAAAGCTGTTACAGAGTTTGAGATGCAAAAAAGTGAGGCCACTAAAGCAAAATATGTAGTAAAGTTTCAGCTGTGTTTTGTAAGCTACCTTGAGGGCCAGGCAGTAAAAAAAAATGGAAGAAATGAAATAACATGTGAGTCCAACACAGCTTGGTTTAATTTCAAAAATAGAGTAGCTAAAAAAGAAGCTGAAAGGATACCGTTAGGAAAAGTCAGCAAGATCGTTGTTTATAGCCACTATAATAATGCTAAAATAAAATGTGCACTTCATATTAGAACAAGCACAAACAAGTCCAGAAATATGCCAGTTTGTTTTTTTAAAATACTCTGTAGTAAAGGCTATAAAAGGCAAGAAAGCTTTTCCAAAACTAAATGAACACACACACACACACAATAAAACCCCCTAAGGGCCAATTTGGATGTAATTTGGGAGGCAGAAATCTATTTGTATTATATTCTACACCTATCTGTCTAAATCTGTGGACAGAGAAAGAATACAGTTCTTAACAAAAAGTACAGGCAAAGGGAGCTGAAATGCAAATATAAATACAAATGAACTCCCTTTGCCCAACCCAATATCATATCTACCTTGGTCCTAAGATTGCCATCCTTTGTACCCTTGGAAGTAAGTCACACTTAACGGAGTGTGATTTGCTCCAATATAAACATACATAGAAACAGGGTGCACAAGCACACATAATAGGTTATTTCAAAAGTGGTTAATATGGCAAGGAAGTACAGCAAGCAATTTTATCTTATATCTATTTTGCAAATAAAGCTGAAGCACAGGAAGCTATCTAGATAGGCAGAAAGTCCCATTAAATGGCAAAGGTGTAAAAGAATGAAGAACTGGAGATTTCAGCAAAATTGAAGGAATTCTTTGTAATAAAATTAAAATTTTAGTTATCTCAAATAGACCCTTGGATTTGCAGCACACTACTACAGTTCTTTATAACGTTTATTTGGTGTCTGGACCCTCACTCAGCATATTCAAATTAATCTGATCTCTTGTTAATGAAACCAATGAGGGCACTGTGGAATACATGCTACTTAGCATGTTAAATAGTCATGCTGAAGATCACCAGGATTATATTCCATCCTCCCCACAAAGTTGATAACCTCTATAATTCCTTTCCTTTGGGATCTCAAGGCATGTTCTTGTGACCTTCATGTTTCCTAGCTGTTTCTTTGAACTGCATGCCCCTTGCTTAGAAAGTAAAGCTCTACAGCTGAATTGTATTTTTGGTTACATGTATGGAGGGTTTGAGCAAGATCTTAGAAAGTGGCAGGAATTGACAGTAAAAGTTTTAGAACTTGTCCTTGATAATGTTTGGAAAATTCAGGTTGGAGATACCATATAATTTGTGTGTTAACACCCATCAAAGTCCATGGAAGACAGTGAGCTTAGAAGGGTGTAACTGTGCTCAGGAATGTGCTGTTATTCAAACTTTGCATCTTCAGATTTCAAACAGGTTACTTCTAAAGAAGTAATAAGTCTTATTGTTCCTTTATCTAAAAACAAGAAAGTGTTTCCACTTACTAGCTTATGTTTAAGGGACTCTGGTTAAAAAGGAAACTACTGGGATTTTAACAGATTGGATGTTTGGCCACATCTGTAAAATGATATCTATTTTACCACTTTACATAAGAGAAATAGGTAATGAATACAATGAAAGGGAAAGTTAAATTTTCAAATGCTAGGATCCAACACCCTTGAGTCTAGTCTAGCCAATTTGCATTTCCTACTTTATTTCTTTCTGTAGCCTTTGTGAAACTGTCTTCAGCTTCATGGATTGGCCATTCAACAGTGAGGAAATTCTTTGCCTCTTTAGTACATTTTCAAATTAAGGCTCAGTTGTAACTATTAAGTTTTATTTACACTGCACCTGTTTTTATGTAAAATGTGTTGTAATTAAAGTTCATTCTTTGAGCTTTAGACTTTTAGTAAAATTGCATTTTTGGGTGTGTTTTTTTACTTTATACTTGCTATAGGCAATCATGGCCAACAAAAATTGATGTTCCGCAAGACCTAGAAGATGACCTTACAGCAACTCCTCTGTCCCATGGAACCGTTCCTCAATCTCCAGCTCGCAGTGCTGAAAATATTCTCAATGGCCACAGGAATAAGGCACTTAGTGATTCAGCAAAAAAAGAAGAAATCCCTGAATTAGCTGGCCCAGCGCTTTCTGTTGTTCCTTCAGTGAGCTTAAAACCTACAACTAGTGGTCGGAAGTGCTTATTTAGGGTGGAAGAAGATGAGGAGGAGGATGAAGAAGATAAAAAACCTGTTTCCCTTTCAACACAAGTTGTCTTGCGCCGGAAGCCTTCAGTTACAAATCGTCTCACTTCCCGGAAGAGTGCTCCAGTTCTCAATCAGATCTTTGAAGAAGGAGAATCTGATGATGAATTTGATATGGATGAGAATTTACCTCCAAAACTTAGCAGGCTAAAAATGAATATTGCATCACCCAGCACTGTGCACAAACGTTACCACAGAAGGAAAAGCCAGGGTCGAGGATCTAGCTGCAGTAGCTCAGAAACAAGTGATGATGATTCAGAAAGTAGGCGACGTTTAGATAAAGACAGTGGATTTACTTATTCCTGGCATAGACGGGACAGTAGTGAAGGTCCCCCTGGCAATCAGGGAGATGGCAGTGGACAAAGCAAACCAAACAATGGAAATGGAGGTCTAGACAAAGCAAGCCCTGGAGACAACAATAAAGGAGGTGGAAGTCCTTCTGGTAGCTCTGGAGGAAGCACGAATAACAATTCAGGTTCTACGCGTCGGTGTGCTGGATCTGGTAATTCAATGCAGTTGTCCTCAAGAAGTGCAGGTGACCTTGTAGAAAGCCTCAAATTGATGAGTCTCTGTCTAGGTTCTCAGATTCACAACAGTACTAAATACATTATTGATCCACAAAACACCATATCATTTTCCAGTGTTAAGGTTCAGGAGAAATCAACATGGAAAATGTGCATTAGTTCTGCTGGTGGTATAAATCCAGCTTCATCTTTGGGCAGCATAAAATTCTTTTCTGACCAAATGTCAGACACAACAAATGAATTGGAACGAATAAAGAGCAAGAACTTGAAAAATAACGTGTTACAACTACCTCTGTGTGAAAAAACAATATCTGTGAATATTCAGCGAAACCCGAAGGAGGGACTGTTGTGTACCTCCGGTCAGACTACTTGCTGTCATGTTGTTTGACGATAACAGGACTTAACCCATTCTACTTGACATCACCAATCTTCCTTTTCAGAGCTGTGAATACTTTATTTCACTGAAATCCTTCATTGCCATTGTCTTAATATTTTAAAGTGAGCTTTGAGCAGTAATTTATTATGTTTTAATTTTAGTTTGCTTGATATGACAATGCATGATTTTTTGCATGCTGCTAGCCAACACATTTTTTTTTTCCCAACAGACCAGGCTATTGTGTATTTTTTTTACATTTATAATTTTAATATGAAATTCTGGATTACAGTAAGACTTGTATCCTGATCCAGTGTAAATGAAGCACTTAGTAGTTTCATGTTCTGCACTTAAACTAGAGAGAGAATTTTTGTTCCTAAGTGAAATGTCCAATCTTGTTCTGATCTGTTATACCTAAACTATGTGAGATGTGGCATAATTCTGTGTGTTTGCAACAGAACCAAAGCAATAATGTTTTAATGCTGAAAACTCTTTTGGGAGCTTTCAGATTTCCAAGGCTTGTACAGCAAAACTGCACTGAAAAGGTGTCTTGAACTATGATTTTAATCCCACATCTTTGTCTTAAGCTGTAATAATGTGGTAGGTCATTGCAGAACTTGAAGATCTTGTTTTGCTAAGGGCAAGATTTAAAACAACACTCTATGGCAGCTTTTCTCCATAGAAATATTGTTACATGCAGACAATCTTTTAAAAATAGTAACTAAGGAAAATTATAGTCATCTGTCTGGAGCTTTTTACAATCAAAGGGAAAATTGATTCAGTAGTAGTACAATATAACGGGGGTAGTTAAGTACAGTGCAGGCCACTTAAAATGGACCAATATATGTAGCTGTTCAGAGATCTATTCCAATAAACCAGTTCCTATAAATTAACTGGTCATTAAATTAAATTAAAAGACCGAACCAAGTTGGTATCATCTGAACATGTCCTCCACCCTACCCATTAGCATTCACAGTTTGTTTTCAATATTAATGGCAGCTTTGTTGAGAGTTTATTACTTTAAAAGTCAATCAAGTATCTCAGCTGTTTTAACATTGCTGCCATGTACACCATGGACAGTTACAAGAGGCAGCAATCACCTCCGTGTAAAGTTACTTATACCAGAAGTTGTTCTTAATACACAATTCAGGTGTTTAATCAAATATTTTAAATGAAATTGATGGAAATAGAAACAATTACTGCATTTAGAACAGAGTAAGGATCTTTTAAATTTAACAGAGAGCCTAGTGGGCTACATTGTAAATCTGATGTCTAATATTTCAGAATGCAACATGGAATACAGTAGTGCAGATTTCAAGATATTCTTTTATTATCACATTTAGTTTGCTGGGTATAAAATAGTTGCCTAGTTGAATTTCCCTCAGTAGCACTCTCTCCAAATCAAGTCAAATAATAAAAAATTGGTATTTCCTTCTACATTCTTCACTGCTGTTAGCATACCTTTTTTAATCCCTTGCTATTGAAATGCTAGCAAATGAACTAGTTGGCATTTTTCTGTACAAAAGGATACTTTTGACAAGATGAACTTTTTAGTGGACTTTTATCTAGAATAAAATATATTGCAGATTCCTAATTTTGTGAAGGGCAAGAATGTTATTTTTTTCATGCTGTGTGTGCTGGGTCTTCAAAGCAATGTTGGTAAGAATTGATGGTATTATGTAGCAGCATCCCAGACAAGCATCGATGTCTGAGACAGTTTACACACTTTAGTATCTTAATGCTAGCAAAATGGTCAAGAAGAATGCATTTCATTTACATTGTAGTCTGCAGAGCACCAAAGAACTTATGTTTGGTTATGATTTACGTTGTTCACACTAACCTAGGTCTTGGTAATGATTCAGCCCCAAGGCATGCTTACAAAAAAAAAATTCCATTGAATTCAGCACAATTTATTTCCAAGTGAACAAGTTTGAGATGCATTTGTAAGTCTAAATTGTATAGCATATTTTAATATTTAGCCTAGTTGGGGCTTATACTTTTCTTCCCAAATACAGCAAGTCATAAATGAAACATTCTACTTCTTAAAACTTAGGTGTTTTTAAGCTGTTGCAGTTTAATTTTAAAACAGCCTACCATGCTATACCAGTATGATATCAACAGTTGAAAGCTGCAGAAGAAACAGCTGTGTGGGCGAAGCCATAGAACATATTTGCTTGAAATTTTCTTGAGCAGGGATCTTATAAAGGGCCAGAAATATGGATAGTTCACAGAGCATCTATTAAAAAGTAGGAGAAAGTTTATAAAGGGCATTGGCAATAAACTTTGCAGCTTTTTATTTTCAAGTTTTGTAAATATTCTTTCCACACTGTACAGCCTTGGAATGGCACCTTTTGACTAACCCAGGTGTGTGTGTGTTTTGTTTTTATATACAAATGTGTATATATGGTGCTCACTTTAGAACAGCAGTGTTGACCATTTATGCTGCATAGCTGTAAAATAGCCTTATTTAGTTGTGTATGGTTGGTTGAACCTCTGGGTGTACAGGTTATCTTGAGTGTCTTTTTATTCATTTGTTCACAGGTGAATGATTGTGCATGTGTTGTATGTTGTATTACGTTGTCATGTTAAAGGAGGGAGCAAATAACCACTACATTAAAATATATTGGACCAAACTATTATAGAGCAAGTAACAGTTTCTTGTACCCCTTAAAGCTGTCTTTACAAGTTGCATATAGTTACTGTAGCATATAAATTAAATATTGTGGAAAGCAACTAGTCTTGTATTTTTCTGTATGTGTATATAATGTACTTCTAGCAACTTACCTGTATTTAAGATGTGACAATCTTGACACAGAATTTTACAAATAGCAGTGAAATTAAGCAGAACAGAGGCCAAGAGCAAGAAGCTATACATGGTATGGTGGGTACAAAAATATCAGTTGATCTTAGTCAGTTGCTTCCAGCAATCGTTAGGCTTTCTTCATTGTAAAAACATTCATTGTGTGTGACAAATGAAAAAAATCCAATTAATAAAACTGACCTCTTTATTGGTGCATAAATTACTTCCATGTCAACTTTATACACTCTAATATCGCTACTGTTACATTACTGATTTATTGTGGTTTTAAGTCCTTGTCCATAATGCAGTATCTTATGTCATAATGGGTAAAAAAAAACATACAAAGTAAAATTTTATTGCAAAAGCCGATGGGAAATGCATTACCCATTAATATTATCTCACAAATAAACGGAAATTTGAAACATGTCTTGATCATTCGTTAAGAGAGTGTTGTGAAAATAAGACAAACTACAAAATCCATGCTTGGTGACATCCTGGTAGCACACTGCTTGCTTGATCACAATTCTTGTTCCTTTCAAAGCTGGCTTGCACATCAGTGGCATTTTTCCTTTTCTGCATTACTTTATCTGAAAATCTGTGGTCTGGGTAAAAACATTAATTGGATAGTTTGGTTATAACTAAAAAACAAATTGGCACTCCAGCATTCATAGATGTACACTTAATCCTTTATTTTTGTTAAACATGTTTGAAAGTGTTCAAGGCATACAGATTGCAGTCTTTCCTGGAGTTAGGCAAAAATGCCCCATTTTCATATAGTCATGTGTTCATATTACTTGTTGCCAGGCCTATAGCCATGGGGGGCATTTGGGGGCAGAACCCCCACAAACGAGCACTGCCCCTGCAGACAATTTTTTTTAAAAAAAATAATTTAAAAATGGGGGGGGACAAAATGACAGTCAGAAAAGCTTCAGTCCAGGGCGAAAAATAAATAGGTTTTTAAAAATGCAAAATAAAAGAAAACTGCAAAATACAAGAAATAATGGGAGTGAGAAAGTTGGAAATCTCCCCCTCCTGGGCTTACACAGAAAAGCATCCTGGAATCAAGTCTCTACAATTGAAAGGACTAGTGGATTAGAGGTTGTAGTGGAGCTGCTCCTGCTGCAAGAGGAACAGGTGTGGCAGGTGCCCCCAAATTTCCCACACCCACCAACCAAACTTATGGCTATACCCCTGTTTGCTGCTATGAGGGTGAGAAGGTATGGTGAAAGTGGATTTGCTTAGCAGTTACCTGTGGAGAAAGCCCATATTTTGTCGTAGGAGGAAGGAAAAATACAGTGTTGCAGTAGAGATATTCCGCCAGGCTTTTGGTTGAGGACAGTGACAGTATGACCATCACTAGCACCCTCTCTCTTTCATCTGTGGTACAGTCCGGTATGGAATAAGATTAGGGCAGTATCTTGGATTTTAGGCATTTAATTACATGTTTAACTGTATAATTGGACTGTTGTATGATTTTACCAATTGTTTTATCGCTGATGTATATCATCAGAAGCTCTGCTTTACAGGGATGGGGTGATTAATAAACTGAGTAAATAATAATAGAAATACAATAGAACGGAAGATTTGTCTTCACTTATCGTGAAGCTTCCTTCTCGGTGGTCCAGGGGTGGGGCGGTCCTTCCATGACCACTTACATTGGTGTGACATTGCTGTTCAAATACTTTGGATCTAGTAGGCCCCACACTTAGAAATGTAACGCAGGATAGAAGGGCCAGAACTTCAGAGCCTGAAAAAGGTAACTAACACACACACCCTCCAAGAAGTGCCAGGTATACATGGTTGAAGAAACAACAGTTTGGTTTTGAGCAAGGCTGGGGGAGTTGGCTGAAGTGCTTTAGGATGACAGCTCTATGGGGACCTGATACAAGGAAGTTGATATGCTGTCCTAAGGAACACCGTTTGCCTATGTTCTACTTGCATATTTGTTAATGAAATAAGGCTCTCGAGTGCTCTTGTCCAAAGGAAGCCAAACCTAGGTGGCATTTCCTGCTTGGAAAAATGGGAAGTGTGTAACATTTTAGGGATAGGAT
Organism: Gekko japonicus; assembly: GCF_001447785.1. Lineage (NCBI taxonomy): Eukaryota > Metazoa > Chordata > Lepidosauria > Squamata > Gekkonidae > Gekko > Gekko japonicus. The sequence goes on from NW_015160232.1 coordinate 549,383, forward strand.
TATTTTCTTTAGCCGGAATGGAGAATAAGTTGAAGTGGCAGCAATTGACGTTAGAATAGCACCTTAAAGACAGTGTCCAAACAAGCATGGAGACAAAGTTCTGACAGCAAACAGTCTCTGCAACAGCTGCTGTAGTACAGGCAGCCTCAATACAGGCTGTGAAAAATGCTTGTCCAGTGGCTGCAGATGACCCTGTTGTGGGTTGATGGGGTCTGTAGAGCTGGGTAAACCGTGGTCTTGAATGGTGAGGTGGTGCCTGTCAGTGATGGGTGTGGAAAGCTGGAGAAAACAGCCTTAGGCCTGGAAAAGAACTGGGGAGAGAAAGCTGATGAAAATGACTTGGAGCAGGAGGACCTGTGGAAGAGGAGCTGTTTATCAGCTACTTTACCCTCTATGCAACCATGGGACCAAAAATGCAGGAGAAAAAGACTGCAGTCTGGCCCAAAAGGAGATCAGCCATAGTCTGGAGCTGAGGATGAAACAAAATCCTGGGGCAAAGCAGTCTACACAGAAGCAGTCTACACAGAAAGGCCCAAATGGCCCCCTGTACCCGGTAGACTCTAAAAGCAGCAGGACTCCTAAAGGCTGAGAGTTATGGGGCAACTGTCCAAGCCTAGGGCATTGATTTGCTTTATTTTGATACCCTGCCCTCTGTAAGTGTTTAGGCAGAAAGGAGAGCTTTTAAATTGGGTTGAGGGGATCATCATGCAAATATACACCTAGCCGATTTTAGAGCAGCAGGAAGAAAAGCAGGTTGCTTACCAGTAACGTGATCTTCAAGTGGTCATCTGTGCATTCACCAAATGGCATCTAGTGCGCACAGGCTGGATCGATCTTTTAACGGATTTTTGCGCTCAGTCCCTCGGGCATGCACAGGAACCCCACCACGCATGCCCAGAGGGGTGGGCGCGGACATCCCGCCAGTTCCTACAAACTGCCGCAAATCAACCCCCACAAAAAATGTAGAAGCTGACAACAGTGGGGAAGGAGGGCGGGTGGTGTGAATGCACAGATGACCACTCAAAGATCACCAGTTACTGGTAAGCAACCTGCTTATCTTTGTCGTGGTCTCTGTGCTTCACACCCATGGGAAATTAGCAAGCAATAGCCTACCTGGAGGAGGGTGCTGGCAGGTCTTTTACTGCGTAGCCGAAGACAGAATGTGACGTCCCATGTTGTTACTGGTGGTGTTACGGGCGTCTAGGGCGTAGTGCCTGATGAAGGTGTTGGGCGTGGCCCACGAAGCGACTTTGCAAATGTCTTGTAGTGGTACTCCCTGGAGGAAGGCAGTGGAAGTCGCGACAGCCCTGGTAGAATGAGCCCTGATAGGACCAGGTAATGGCTGTTTGGCAAGTAGGTAACATAGATGGATTAGCCCTACAATCCACTTTGACAGGCGCTGGGCCGTGATGCGAGTGCCCAGGCGTGGTGAAGTGTACGAGACTAATAGTTGAGAGTCTCGTCTAGTTGGGTGCGTTCTGGTGAGATAGAACAGGAGAGCCCGCTTCACGTCCAAGGTGTGGAGTAGTTTGTCTTCCGCTGATGTTGTATTTGGGAAGAAGTCAGGGAGGAAGACCTCCGCCTGCAGGTGGAACTCTGACACCACCTTCGGCAGGAAGGAGATGTCCGGGACGAGGTGGACTCTGTCTGGCAGAAAGGACAGGTAAGGTGTATCGTGCCGGAAAGCCAATATTTCCCCCACTCGCCTGGCCGAGGTAATGGCAATTTTAAAGGCCGTTTTCCACGCTAGCAGTTTGAGTTCGCATGTTGCAAGTGATTCGAAGGGCTTCCTCGTGAGCTGGCGTAGAACTAGAGGAAGGTCCCATGGAGTGACTGGAGTTTTGACAGAAGGGTAAAGGTGAAGCAAACCTTTTAAAAAACGTTTGGAAATTGGATGTGCAAACAAAGTACATCCGTCAACTGGAACGTGAAAAACCGACAGAGCAGCTAAGTAAACTCTCAACGAAGAGTGGTAAAGTTCCGAGTCAGCTAAGGAGAGAAGGAAACAGAAAACTCTTTCGAAGCCAGCTGAGGTGGCTCGAGGGGCGTCATCACCCAGAAAAGAACAGAATCTTCTCCATTTATAACCATAGGACTTCCGAGTAGTAGGTTTCCTGGAATTTAAAAGGACGTTCACTACACGTAAAGAGAAGCCTGCGATTGTATCTGCCAAGCCGTCAGTTTCAACTGTGTTATGTTGTAATGTAGGACGGGGGAGTCTGAGAGAAGGAGTAGGTCCGGAACCAGGGGGAACTGATGGTATATCCCCCGCGATAGCTCGAGGACCGTTGAAAACCAAGGTTGTCTTGGCCACCATGGTGTTATTAGGATACTGTCCACGTTGTCTGAGTATTTTGCGGACCACTCTCAGAAGCAGAGGTAAGGGGGGAAACAGGTAAAGATGTGTCGAGGACCAAGGGTGAAGGAGGCTGTCACCCAGATATTGCAGGTCGTTGCCTCCTTGACTGCAGAACAGAGGACACTTTTTGTTGTTCCTTGTTGCAAAAATGTTGACTTGGGGAGCTCCCCACTTGTGGAAGAGTGGGAGGAGGTATGTTGGGTTCATCCCCCACTCATGAAGGCTGAGTCCTGTTCGACTTAGATGGTCTGCCTCCACGTCCATGCGTCCTGGGATGTGAGTGGCCACGAGGAATACGCCGTTGGTGATGCAAAACTCCCACAAATTGATTGCCAGGGTGCAGAGGCGTAGAGAGACAGTGCCCCCCTGTCTGTTGACGTAGGATACTGCTGTGGTGTGGTCTGTTAGGACCGTGACACATTTTCCCTTGATTAAGGGGAGGAAACTGGTTACAGCGTATTGTATGGCCAGGAGTTCGAGGAAGTTTATGTGTCGGTTCCTCATATGCGTGTTCCACTTGTCTCCTACAGAAAGGACCATGGAGTGTGCATCCCATCCCGTCAGGGAAGCATCGATCGTGATGGTGACCTTGGGTGACGGAGGGTGGAAGGGCGCTCCGTGAAGGATATTCAACGGGACAGTCCACCAAAGTAAAGAGTCCTGTATGCTGGGAGGAGGGGATAGGACGACAGTGTGTGCGTTCTTCGACAGGTTGTAGTTGCGAATGAACCATAGTTGTAAGGGATGGCAGCCATCAGACCAAGCAGCCTCTGAATTTGGAAGGCGGTGACGGAGGGTTGGGTACGGAGGACGGTGGCTAGGGAAATGATGTCTGCGGCCCTGTCTGGAGGTAGGTAAGCCATGCATGTGTTTGAGTCCAGGATAGCACCGATGTATTGTATTTGCTGGACAGGACACAGGTGAGACTTTTGTTGATTGACCCTTAGGCCCAGGTTGTCCAGTAGTGACAGAGTTTCTGTTACGTTCGAGATCAGGGCGTGTTGTGAAGGTGCCACCAGAAGCCAATCGTCTATGTATGGGTAGACAGACACCCCTCGGAGACGTAGGAAAGCCGCAACCACAATCATAGTCTTTGTGAAAACTCTCGGGGCACTGGAAAGGCCGAATGGAAGGGCCGTATATTGATAGTGGTGTTGGCCAATTGCAAAGCGTAGGTATTGGCGGTAGAAGGGGTGGATAGTAAGGTGGAAATGTGCATTTTGGAGGTCTAGGGTGGCCATCCAGATGTGTCTGCGAAGCAGTGGCACGATCTGTTGTAGGAAGACCATGTGGTAGATCACAAAACGGTTCAGTTCCCTGAGATCTAATATGGGTCGAACGCCTCAGTCTATCTTTGGGACTGTGAAGTATTGGGAGTAGAATCCCGTTCCTTGAAGGTGTGGTGGTACACTCTTGATGGCTCCCTTCTGCAGAAGGACGGACACCTCCTCAAGGAGAGGTGGGGAAGGGGGCATGGAGACGATGACCGGAGTGTTGGGGTTCTGATGGAACTGAATTTTGTAACCTTGGGTCAAGATGGACAGAACCCACTTGTCTGAGGTGATGAGATGCCAGGCATGGATAAAAGGAAAGAGACAGGTATGAGCTGACTCGGTGACAGGAAAGTAAAAAACCCTGCTTGGAGGGGTTGGGCTGTTTGGTGCGGGAAGCTTGATATTTGGAACCGAACTTTGGCTTTTGGTAGGCGGGGTTTTGGCCTCCCAAAGATGTTCTCGGTCTCCATCTTGTGTCCGGAGACTGATGAGTTGGGGTAAGTCTCTGCCAGGACCTCGACCAGGTGCGGGGACGGTATTGTTGCCTTGCAGAGGATGAGACTCCTAGCGCTCGAGACGCCTTAATGCTCTTATCCAACTCTTGTAGAGTAGAGTCAGTTGCTGCATTGAAAAGCCCCAGGCCATCGAAGAGGAGGTCTTCCACATAAGATCTGGTGTCTAATGGGAGATTAGTGTTGCGGAGTCAGGAATGTCTTCTGAGAGCTATTGCAGAGGCCATGGTTCTTGAAGATGCCTCAAGGACATGTTTGGTAGTGTTGAGCTGTTGTTTTGCCAACACCATGCCTTCCTTTTGTATGAGTCTGGCTGCTTGAAGTTTATTGTCGGGGAGATGGCTGAGAAGCTCTGAGAACCGTTCCCAGAGAGTATATTGATACCAGTTCATACAGGCCAGGTAGTTAGTGGCCTTGACTCCCAACGCCCCTGTGGAATAGAAGCGCCTGCCGAATGCATCTAATTTTTTACTTTCCTTATCAGAAGGTGTTGAATGCATTTTCTTGGATTTGGAGGAAGATGTTATAACCATGGAGTTTGGCTGAGGGTGTGAGAATAGAAACTCAGCCTCTGACTCTTGGACCCTGTACATGTGGTCCAGTTTTCTTGTGGAAACAGGAGTGGATGAAGGTTTAAGCCATTGAGACTTCGCTGCCTGTAAAAGGACTGAGGACATAGGCAATGCCAAGGTGGAAGATGTATCCAGCTGAACTATATCGTAAACTGAATCCATTGCTTGCAGATGTTGTTGGACGACAGAGAGGCCTAAAGAGTGGGCCATTCTTTTTACTAGATCAGTGTACGAAGTGAGGTTGTCAGATGGAGATACAGGTAAATCCTCTGCGACATCCTGATTTGGAGATGCATGGTCAGGAGAGGTGTGAGCCTCAGAAGCCTCCGTATCTGAGTCCTCCTCAATGAAATCAGAGGAATCTTGTTGTGCCGTGTGGACCGAAGTGTCTTGTTGACAAACTACGGGTTTTGTTTGGACGACAGGAACGACAGGTTTTGGAGTGACCGGAGGGTTAATAGGAAGACTTGGTTCCATGGTATGGTGTGACTGTTCCACTACAGGAGGACACGACAGAGCTGCTGAAGGTCTCGACTTGTGAGGGGATCTCGACCTATGAACAGAGCGGGACGAATAGCGATCCCGCTCAGAATAGCCCACAGGAGTCAACCACGGCATGGATGGTGGATAAGCCCCATACAGGTACTGCGACTGTCTTTCATCCCATGCCATTGGTGGAAGGGGGCAGGAAGACTCTTGGGGAGCGACTTCTGGACCGTGGACGTCTGGGAGACAAGGCAGTGGCGTGTCTGTGGGAGTTGTTCCTGTAGTCGCGGGTGTCAATATCGACAGATTGAGTGTGCAGACGTGGAGAATGACGCTGCATGTCACACGAGGTATATCGGTGCCGACGTGGATCGATGTCGGGAGCTTCCGATACCGTTGATGTCAACAACAGAGAAGGAGGCGGAGAATGCTCTGCATCCATCTGATGACTTAGGAGCTCTACCGTTTCGATGTCAGAGTAAGGAGGCTCCATTTGGTGGACAGGGGAGTCCAATACATGGATGGTCGGTATCAGTGGAGGGACTTGGGCCTCCGATATCGATACTGCCGTTGGAGCGGGAGGCACTATAGGGGCATCATCCAGTGCAGGCACCGCTTCCTTCCCCTTCTTCGCCGCCTTAAGGGACTTGGAGGTGCCCTTTTTCGCGGACTTATGCTCTGTACTTGCCTTAGCCTTCTTTTTGACTGGCGTGGAAGTAGACGATCGTACCTTCGATGTCGGGAGCTTCGGTGTCGGGCGATCGACATCGAAGGCAGGCCTCGGTGTCGGAGCTGTCGATGTAGATGGCCTCTCCTCCATCTCTGAGGCAGGAGCAAGGGCCAATTCAAGCAGTGCCACTTTAAGGCGTGCAGCGCAGTTCTTCCTCGTTTGGTTGGAGAAAAGCGCACAATGACGGCAGGACTCTGGCTTGTGAGACTCCCCAAGGCAAAAGATGCAGAGGGTGTGACGATCTGGAGGAGCAAGTTTGCTACCACAGCGTCTGCATCTATTAAAAAATCCCCACTTCTTCTCCATAAATTTATGGAGTGCACAAACCTCCCCCTCCCCCCCCAAGTGCCCCGATGAGTCCAGGTCTACCCACCCCTTCCCATTGCATGGGTAGACCTGGCCTCCGGAGGAGTCCAGGTCTACCCAACCCTTCCCGTTGCAGGGGTAGACCTGGCCTCCAGAGGAGTCCCGGTCTACCCAACCCTTCCCATTGCATGGGTAGACCTGGCCTCCGGAGGCCAGGTCTACTCACCCCTTCCCTGCCCCTTCCCCTTCCCACCTTCCAAGGGGCGGGGCCCGCGGAAGGGAGGCAGAGGAAGCAGAAGGCAGAGGTAAGTACACCCCCGTCCCCCTCGGCTCTTCCCCCCCACCCCGCCTTCGTAGCGAGGCATCGGGAAGCTTCAGCCGCCCGGGCCTCGCTGTTCCCCCCCGCCGCCGCCCTGCTCCCCGCCCGCCCGGCGGCGGTGGGGGGGGCGGCCTTCCCCC
>NW_015160232.1:556153-586982 GCF_001447785.1 Gekko japonicus
GCCCCCCCCCCAAACCTCCAGGAGTGTCCCAGCCTGGACCTGACAACCTCGCCGGTCAGCCCCCCCCCGCTCGCCGCTTGCCTTCCAAGCGGCGGCGGCGGCGTTCATACAGCGTTCCTTAAACATCCCCCCGATATTTGTTTTTAGTTTTTAGATTTTTGTGCACCCCTGGGGACTGCCCCAAGAGTGCACAAACCTCCCCCTCCCCCCCAAGTGCCCCCGGAGCGCTGATTTAGCGATCCGCACTCCGGGGGCCACTTGGCTATTAGATATATAGATCTTTGCTTCCACCAATGTATTTATAAATAAAACAAAGTGTTCTATCATCCAAATGAAAACAAACCCTGGTAGCATTGCCCCAAGAACTTCCCAACTGTATTTAAAAGAAGGCAATGTTGTCTGTTTGCTGCCCCAGGGCTAAGGGGAGGGGGTAAGGCAAGCACCCAAGGCAAAGAGTTCCTCTATACCCCAATTAAATACTAATCTCGTTCACAGCTTCATTTGAAATAACACACATGCGCACACAGTTTTCAGAAAAGCTGAATAAAATTAGCCACACCTTTATTGGTTACAGCTGTAGTATGCTTTGGCACAGCATGGGGTACCAGATCCTGTCCATCGACAGCCCCTCTGCCAATCAGTGATCTGCTGGACACCTTGGGATGACAGGTCTCTGGGTCCCACATGGGCAGATGCCCCGAGACAGTCTCCCCTGCCACCTGAGTGTGAGGGTAACCCCAAACTGTCCCCTCAGGGTGGGTGTACCACTTGACCATCACACCAAAATCCCTTATGGGGATCCCCAAGCTCAGGAAAATGGGCATGCAGGCCAGCTTTCCTGATAATAGGTTTGGCACCATGCTGATACCACCAAGTTGTGACAAGGAAGAAAATCAGGTTAAACAAAACCGCATGCAGACCCCATCAAACTACACCTAACTAAAGAGTCGGGAGGGTAGGCCAAGTCATCTGACGCTGAAGATGGTGAGCAGGGGCAGTGTGACACCCTAAATAGCGGCCGGGGTGCCCCGGCCCCCAGGACACCTAGGACCTGCTGACAGGGCTCACATCAGGTCAGGTGGGGCCCAACATCCGGTGCCTGCTGCCAACCCACCCCCTTTTGGCTGGCCAGCCCACCATAGGCACCCTCGCTCTCCCCCCTTCCTGCGGCACCTCAAACAGTCTGGGCGCCGGCATTTGGAAGGATGAAGTCCCTCTGAGAACAAAGCAGCTACTGAACAGAAAAGCTTTCAGATTTAAATACTTTTCCTTTGCCTTAAAACAACTGTTAAGGTAAGACTACCAAGATTTCTTCACCCATGGTCACCCATTCAATGAGAAATTGTGTCTGAATAAAAAAACCAAATATGGCTTGTCCTCTCATAAACAAATGCTAAGAAAGAGCCCTCTTCAGTATGTCTGCTGATGTCAGACCCCGATACCTGCTTGTTTAACATGAGAAGGTCTATGGGAATGTGTGTCACTTGGAAGTCTTTTCAGTTCATATAAACATCATCTATCCCCCAGCATGGGAAAACGGCTACTCCTGAAAACATATAATTGTGCTCTGCCTTCACAATCAGAACTGAAACAGACCAGTTTAGCTGTTACACTGAGTTAGTTGATGGGATCAGTCATCATGTTGGTTCTGCTTTATGATCAACCACAAATGCCTTATGAGGTGTCGCAATACGGGTGTTGCAGCCTCTGGTTAAGCTTTAAAGCAGGCGGATGTGGATCTGTGACAAAGTATTAACCATGCTAAATTTGGCCCTAATATTTTAGAGGCTCTTAGATTTGTGCAGCAGTGAATACAGCATTGACTTTTAAGATAGAACTTTTGTAGCTAGAAGCGTAGACTATTTGCAATAGTTTTATGTTGGGAAGCACAGGAGATGATAAAGGGAGACAGGGTTCTCCTTGTATAATCCTGCTTGAATAAATAATACTAGTTTGAGCTCCTTAGAAGTGAGATTCTGCATGTCATGAAAGAGCACGTCATCAACTCACTTCAAATATAGGCTACCACTTAATATCAGTTACTGGAACTCTTCAGCAAAAAAAATCATTTGACTGAAACATCTTTATGGAACCTTACAAAGAATAATAACACAGGTGAGGCAAGGCTGGAGATTAGGTGCAGTATGGCAGATAGTATGACTTGAAAACTGCCTGTCATTGTCTATGCAGGGGTGAAAGCTCAGTGGTTATAAAAACTCCTTTTTTGTGTATGGAACTGGTGCATCAGTTTTGAGGGTTGCAGGGGTAAACACATACTGGAAGTTTGCAGAACCTTTTCTCAAACAGAACATATTCCAGACTCATGCTCAACTTGTCTGCCAGCACTACAGTGGCAAACTACAAATTATTTCCAGTGTCCTCCTATCATAGATCTGCATAAAGGCATTATGATACTAGCTGCTGTATTTCCAATCTATGGTCCCAACAAGCCCCAGCACCCCACACTTCCCACAGTGACCAACACAAAGATCATTCAACTTCACCACTATGATCACCCCTTCTTCCTTTAGTAATCCTTGAGTTGTCACCAAACAGCCCAATTGCTTCCCTAACTGCTTTACTGAATCTGATGTATTTAAAGAAATGCTTGTGGTTTGCTTTATATGCCTCTCAAAATACTGTCAACTTGTATTTGCTTGCCAGTGAGTGGCCTAATGCCATACCCTAGTTAAAGACAAAGGGTAGAATGCAAGCCATGTGCATTTCTATGGACCACAAATGTGGTTTAACCTCAATAAACAATTATTAGAAAAGTTAAGTGTTTTGGTACACACAAGAAAATAAGAGATTCCTAATGATTGCATGTTTTAATGGCCTTGCTGATTCAGATGACATTCTTTATTAATACCGCTTGCATTTAAAGATCCAACCACGTAGAAACTGATGCTAAGAGGAAAGATACAAGCATGGCTGTTTAACTGGTACACTGGATTAAGATTACTGGATTTTGTTTCATGCCAAATGCTTTTCCCCCCTGTCCCTTAAAACAAATATGGAGGCACAGATTTTCATATTAAAATGCTACAGTCTCATACATTTTACAGTTCACGTTTCTTTTTTCTAAAAGAAACCCCTGCACTGAACTGGTCCCATGGGAGAAATTTATACATCACATCATACAGTAAACAAGATTTAGATCATTTTTTTTCATATTTGCGGGGAACACTAATAAGCAGTCTACAAAATAATATGGTTAAATACAGTCATATGAGAATAGGGTTGTTTAACTGTCGCAACGTGGGCACTGAGTGTTGCGGCCTCCAGAATTCTCCTTTACAATTCAGGATTATAGTTATAATTCATGTGTGCACTTTTTAGGGATTTTATATCCTTTTGTAACATTGGTGGTTATCATGTACCGCAGCCAGATCTGGCACAAGTTTCAAGTAGGTCCTACATTGTATGAGCTTCAACAGGAAAAGAATTTTTTTTTGGGGGGGGGGAGGGATCAGGCTTTTAGTGATGAATACGAACAAGTCATACTATATCATGGAGTGTTAAAATACAGTGAACAGGCATTTCTTGACATTAATACTTGTAAAATCTTACTATTCATCAACAGATGCTTAGTATATCATCTTAGGGTTTTTCTTCTTTCAGGGACTCTGTTGCCAGCTTCATTTGCTAAAAGAAAGTAGAACATGATACAAGTTAAACAAACACCACATCTGAAGGCAAATAAAAAAAATACAGCTTTGAATAGAATCAAGACCCTTTCTATACTTGGACCCTTTCCTGCTGCTGAGGCTTTGTTCCATAATATGCTGGAAGCGAAGTTAGAACTGCAGCTGCATTCAGCATTTGAGACAGTGCTCATACCAATTCAGAAATGCCCACACTCACCACTAAGAACAATGGGACTCACTCCCAAGGAAGTGGAAGTGTTTTAGTATCGCTGTGACCAATCAGCAAACATCTCTTCATCTCTCACATTTCAAAGGTGCACCCATAGCCACAGTTTCCTTGATCTTTTTAAAATGTGTGGCTTTTATGAGTGTAACTGCAAATAAAGTGGATTTACGTATTTATGCTAATGAAATATAAATAAATGTGGTAGCAAATGATGGCTACTGAGATAAAATTAATTACAAGGGTTAGCAGGTGGCAGGAGGAGGGAACATTTCAAAAGACAAAACAGCGAGACCTTTGCTGAGTGAAGGCTGCAATAGAGAAACTGCTAATTAAGCTATACTTTTAAAGCACACTTGTGCAAAAATGCTTTTTAAAAAAACGGGACAAAACCTTTGGCTATGGGGGAAGGGACCATAGCAAAATATGATAATGGTACTACAATCAAGGAATACAGGACATGCAATGCAAAAAGTGGAGCATTTACTAATCACATCACTCACCACCCCATGGATTACACCTCCATGTGAAGCATCAATAGTATTTGGCCAGTCCACACTAGATAGGCAGTGCTACAATTGCCTTTAAGGCCATTCAAAAGATGGGAGCCCAACGAGAAAAATACTGCCAGACCACTCACTTTTAATGCCACCACTTTATGGATTCTGCATAACGGAGTTTAAAAAGTATAACTTGCAGAGGAAAGAGGTTGTGTGGATGCAGCCTAGGTAATTGAGGGAACGCAGTGGAGAATTTAAGGCTGGTAACAGTGTGAGGTTCTGGCAGTTGCTCAGATTCAAATGAATCTCCATTTGCATTGTACCTTAATTTCCCATGAATTAAAATTCAATTAAATAATTTTATCATTAAATTATAAATTCATTTGGTTAATCTTTAAAAGTCACAATTAAAAACAACATTTCCCAACTGCTTCCGATACCATTTTTGCAGTCTCTAAAAATTAGCCCCAAACACCAGTTTTGAACACCTTTTGGAAAATGCTCATGCTGAGGCTTTAGAAAGTTTCCAAGAGATGGAATCATTTGGTGTGGCATGGCCAAAAACATACTCATAGTTGAGTGGGAGTATCTTTGCTAACCTATACATTTTTTGTTGTGTATAATTATAGCAAAAGAGGTGGAAAAATCTAATCAATGGTATTAAAATTCTCCTTTAGCAGCCATCTAAAGTTTGAACCACTTGAAAAACCAAAGTCGGTACCAAAATACTGGATGTACTCACAGAGCATCTTCAGAAATTAGATGCTCCATTCTCTGGTGGAAGGGGAGACTATGGGATGTTGTGGTAAAGAGACTGGAAATCCTCATACAGGGAAGGGAGGTCCTTGTCTATAGCAAACCACTGGTTCAGACTGTATGATATGTGAAATCAGAATCCTCTTCACTGTGTTCCAAAACAATCATGCCATAGTCTCCCTAAAATGTTACACCTCCATTTTACCTATTAGCAAATTCATTTTAGTTTACTGTACATTTTTGTTTGTATGTCATCCTAGCAACAGTGGGAAGAATCTCATAAGCGAAAGATAGTGTCCTAATCCTCCTTTAGCAGGCTTGCTGCCTCACGTTCAATTAAATGCCTTAAATGCTTGGTTTAAAAAACACCAGGAGAGAGAATGCAATATTGCATTCATAACCCAAAGGTGGACTAATTTACATGTCCCAAAGCAATTTTCTCAAGTTTTCAACCTTATTGTGTGCTGTGGTTCTAAGTCTGTAATTGTGCTGTGAATGTTCTAGTATGCTGTGCTGCCTGTTTACAGCACAGAATTTATAACCAAACATTTACATCCATCTGATGTCAGGAAATTTGTACCAAGTATAAAATCAAACCATGAGTACCTAATCCCCTTTTTATTTTAATAGCTTCATTATGTTGACCTCTTCAGGAAAAACTTTTTATTCATAAGGCAACAAATACCAGAATTCATTTAAGACTTTTGCCATTTCTGTGCAGTCCCAACATGGGCCGTCCTTTCATGTTCAGATCCAAGAGATGACCACTCAATTACAGTTTTCTTCTGATGCTTGGGATTTTAAAATTATGTATTTTTCACATAGTTTTTGGAAAGATTTCTCAGAACACATTGATAAGTAAGTACATAATTTCTTTCTCTAATTTTCAATAGTTCTGGATTCCTTTTTTCATTTCCCATCTATTTACTGATCTACAGCTGCTTCTGAGGTCCTTCTAGTGACTGTATTGAAGAGGGGCATGGATTGCTGTTGTGATAGTAGTGTGGATTGGGATTATTATACATGTATTTCAGGATGTGTGCAAATTACCTTGGGCCTGCTGAAACTGGCAGTTTCCTTATTTTAAAGCCTATTCCAGTAGAACACCAAGACATTCAAAATTAACGGCAAATACATATCCAGTACCAGCTCTGTTTTGCAAACACTACTATTTTTAGTAGCGATCAGGATTACATGATTCTCAATTTGCTGCTGCAAAATGAATGCATTTAGACAATGACGGATATGCTGTAAATTCTACATTTTGTCAAGGCAAGGATTTGACAAAAATAAAGATGCAAACTTTTCAAAATTACTTCACAAAGTATGTTTCCTAACATATCTGGGGCAGGAAAAAACATGTTGTGATTAATGCTGTGCTGCTGTGATCGTTTATGATTAGAGAACAATACTTGGCTTTGGAAAATCTTTGCATAACATGTAACCTAGACAATATGAAAAGGTAACCACAGCATACCTTTGCCAGAACATAGGTAACTGGAGGAAAACATGAATTTTTAATGATTGAATTAAGAATTTTAAAGGGTAAATTCAAATTTAGAAATAAAGTAGGATATATATATGAAGAAGAATTGTCAGTCAGATATTTGACTGGTAGATGGTGTTCTGCAATTCCAGATCTAGCCAAGTTTGCAGGATTCTTGCTGTTCCAAGCAACACTGTCTTCTGGAGCTGAGCTGGTGTTATTTGCTAAGTGCCCAGAATATCCAGGTGTTTCTTGAGACTTCTGGGTACTACTCCAAGGACTCCAATGACAACTGGCACAATGGGAACACTCTTCTCCCAGAGGCACTAACTCTGTTCATAGGTCTTGATATCTTGTGATCTTCTCCTGTTCTTTTTTTTCCCTATCATGTTGTCTCATGGGATTACAGTATCAATGATCCAAACCCTATTACTCATTTTTCCTACAGCTGTGATATCAGGGGTTGTTACGCTCCAGGTATTAATCTGTTTGTAATCAGGAGTCCCAAAGAATCCATGATCATGTCTGGTTTGCGCTCGCTTGAATTTCTGGCTAATGGTAAGCCATATTTCTTGCAAAGATTCCAGTGCAACATAGCTGCAACCCTATCATGAGTCAACAATGAAAGGAAAGGAAGGGTAACTGGATGTGCACCATTATAGCTGCATAGGGAGATAACTCCCCCCCCCCACAATGCCATTTCAGCTTGAGAAAATGACATGAGGAAGAAGGTATGCATCTCCTTTCTCTCATACCATGGTCCTGGGATGAATCAGCTCCTGCAGACTTTTAAATGGCATTTCCCGCAGCTGCCGACTCATTTTTAAAAAATGTATTGTGGAGTTTGGCCATAAAGTGAAGATTCTGCAAGCCAAAATATGGTGAAAAGGTGGAAGAGTTACCTTCATAAACAATGAAAATCTGTACCCATACTATGACCAGAATCTACATAAAATTCTACACATTATGCTGAAAGGGATATTTAGAGCCTTTTTGATGGTAACCAAATGTGATCTGAAACAGTAGAAGGGTCCAAACCAACAAGAAACTATATAAATGATAAAAGGTTCCTTAGATAAATTATAACTGCAGAATCATCTGTAAAAAAACAAAAAAAATCTTATTTATATAAAAATGGATATCTTTCCATAATGACAGGTACAGTTAGATTTGCTGGTATACCTTTGTATAACTACTCCTTCATAATCCTAAATATCAGCAAGACCAAGAGTCCTCAGTGTGGCACCCAAAGCACCTAGCAACATTTTTCCTGGTGCTCACCAAGCGTTTCTAGAAATTTAGCGGGGCTGGGTTGGACTTCTACTCAGCAGGGCTTCTAACTGGCCATGCAGATTAACAGAATCCAGTTAAACAAACCTTTGACCTAAATGCTGAAGCGTTACTATGACAGTTATGCATAAACTCACTCCCTAACATTTTGTGGTTGGGCTCCACATCCTGAAGCAGTCATTTGGTTGTATGCTCAGTACCCTGCGTCAGAATTCAAAGATGCAGACAGTCTCAAAAAGGTTGGGGACCTCTGAGCTAGACTATTTAGTGCTGATCCCCAACTTTGGATTTCAGTAGAACTATGGAAAGATTTACCTATGTATAACCTGACCTTCCATGCTCTTGGTTAGGACAACATCCCAGTAACCCAATTGCTACTGACAATTTACGAATTTAACCTAGTAACTGGTACCTAGGGTTGCTGAAGAGGGCAAGAAGCAGCTTCCTACTTCTCCTCTGTGCATTTACTTCTCCCCATAAGTAGGACATAGCTCCCACTGCATTGTCCTCTACCCTTTTCCTACACTATTACACCCCTCTACCTCTATCCCTTCCACCCACACTTCACTATTCTTTATTTTGTCCATTTACTACACATCCCCTTTAGCTTTTACGCCCTCTTCCCTCTCTCTTCTTTTCTCCCAATATCCTTAAAATATTTTCTTCCCCACCCCCTCTTCCTACATTTTTAGCATTTCCATTCTTCCTCTTTCCAATAGGTGACTGCTGCTGCTGGCCAGACAAGGGTAAACGTTTTGTTAGCATGTAACTATGCAGCACAACTGAATAGGGAAGTGGGTGCAAATACCACACACCTCACAGTGACGGGTAGTATCCCTTGGGCCTTATTCAGGTATGTGCTCTCCATCAGTGGCACAACAGCAGACAAAAAACACCATCATGTATACTGCCCCCAACTCCTTAGAGGAAGGGTGGGATACAAATGTACTAGACAGACAGACACTGGGCCGAACCAGATAGACACAGTGGACCGAGTGATCAGAACTGATCTGAGATCTCTAGAAATCGTTCAAGTTCCATATAAATAGATCTGTGTGATGGGGTTCATGACAGAGAAGTCACTCCCCACCCATCAGCTGCTATCAATCCCACTAGGGGGAAACAGACAGGCAACGTCCTGTTCATATCCAAAGAAAGCTGCAGAGAAGTATTAAGCCCTGTTTCTTCTATAACAAGTAAGTGCCAATGTCAGCATTTTTCTCCCAGTCAGGCTCACTTCTGATACTGGAGAATGGCTGTGAAAAAATGCTTTAAATAGGTGTGAACAGGGACATGAAAACCCCCCCAATTGTCTACCCTCCCTCCCAATACTCAGGCTTGTTGAAAAATCCCCATCTGCACCCAGTCCCATTGTGTGGATTTTCTAATCCACATGCTGGGGGCCATGTCTGGTATTTGATATATTGATTAAAATTCAACAAAGAAACCAAATGCGTCACTGGCAGGGCTCTTTTTGTAGCAGGTGCATATTTGCATATTAAGCGACACACCCCTAATGTAGCCAATCCTCCAAGAGCTTACAGTAGCTCCTGTAAGAAGAGCTCTGTAAGCTCTTGGAGGATTGGCTACATTAGGGGTGTGTGGCCTAATATGCAAAGGAGTTCCTGCTACAAAAAGAGCCCTAGAAAGGAGCTCCATGCATGTGTTAATGAGAAAAATATGTGTGAAGAAAATCTCTTCTTTGAGTGACATGTTCTGCTGTCAAAAGGCAACATTTCATGTATCATTCTTCAAAAAACCAATGTATACAGTAGTCATTAGGCCTTATACCAAGACAGACCATTAGTCTCCTAGCAGCTGGGTGGGCAGCAAATGTCCAAGGCCTCAGGCAGAGGTCCTCTGAGCAACCAAAAAAGAAGGGGAGCCAGTATACAAGGATAGGAACAAAGCACAAAAACTAGAGATAACCAGCTTTACTTTTCTTTCCATTATTATTCTTCCTTCTGTATCTTGGTTACACCTTGGCCAATATTGTTATATAATTATATTTTTGCATTATTGAATTATTATTACACATTTCATATATTGGTTATCTCTAGTCAGAGGTCCTCTGAGGGCTAAACTACATACAGTGGGTCTTCCATTTCCAGACCTTCCAGTGTTTTCCTAAACTTGATTTTCAGGTGTGGGGCCCTGATTCAGCTTGGGATCATAGGAGGGGGAATTTTAAGCCTCCCCCCTCACATAACTTTCCCAACCTGTAATGGCACTGCATTAAACTTACAAGGACCCCTAGGGTTGCCAGGTGGACTTACCAGTAGGGGGGAGACCAGAATTGCTTTCAGGCCACTTATGGTAAAACCAGAAGTGGATGTGCTGACGTCACCTGGAAGTGACGTGGCCATGCTGGGATGATGCTGTGGTATTTGGGCAAACTCTATGGTAAATTTGGCTGAATTTACCATAGAGTTTGCCAAAATACCAGAGCATTGCCCCCAGACATCCCTACATTACTTCCAGGAGACGTCAGCATGTTGGAATGGGCACTTCTGGTTTTACCGAAAGTGCCCTTAAAAATGTCCTTTGGGTGGGATTTCCCCCCTGCCAGCCAGAGGGGGGTTTTCCCCCACCTCTGGTGGAGGTCTGGCAACCCTAAGGACTGCTAAAATCCAAGTTTAAACAAAATTGCTAGGAACTCGAGACATGGAACTCTCAGCGCATATCTGGTTTGACTGTCAGCCTAATTGCAACATTAAATCCTTTTAAACTGGAAATACCAGGACAGAATCAGGGATCTTTTGCAATCAAGACAAACCCCTCCCCCCCATGAGAAGTGATAGCAATCTTTCCACAGTAATCCGGCATGCAAAAATGTTCTCTTTGCTATCTTCAAAAATGGCTAGATTAATTATGAGCACCCCCTCCCCACAAGCAGACACGTCATCATAGTATTTAGTGAAAAGTGCATTGGAAGGAAAGGCAACTCACTCTTAACATGACACATCAAAACTGACAGACTATCACGTAAAAAGATACTGACAAGCAGATGACATTTGCTGAGCAATGCCTTGCATAACACACCACTAAAAATCACAGGGCACAGCATATGAATAAATGTAATTAAATCTTATTTAATGATGAGAATTCTTCTCTGAATGAAACTTATCAGCAGATAATTAATTCCAGAAGACAAACAGCATGAAGCATTAAAAGCCAGAGTACACTTGTATGCCTTTGAGCGGTTACTGACTTATGCTGGGAAAGAAAAACAAGTTATTTAGGGTGTTCTAACTTCTAAAAGGCTATCTGATGTGCCATATCATGCCGTGCCTAAAGGAGGATTTGTCTGTGACAATATAATCTTATTTGAAACAGAAAACTTAAGTTGATTCTCCAGACTTTGGCGGTTACTTACTACCTGTGTGTTGGCACAGCACAGACTACAACAAGGTCTTGACTTGCTTGATGTCCACAGGCATTACTGTTATATATGTGTGGAACAGAAAGGGAAGAGGAATAATGGCCAATTTGCTTCCCTTCTCGAAAGTGGCAATCTTCTAAAATTCTATCATGGCTTATTATGTGGCACATTCTCACTCTCTAATGTCGGGGGAATTTCAGGCAAAATTATTTTTAAACTGATATTTACTTAGGGCATGATGAAGTCAAAGTTAGGCACATTCAAACACGTTATGTACGGAAGAGGTCTGACTTCAACGGAAGAGATTTAAGTACCCTAACTGTGGCTTGGAGCAGCCCTTATTTACTCCTAGCCTTTCTCATCACTTGAGGTCTGGGCCACAAACAAAACAACAATTTAAAACAAGCTCAGAAACCTAATAGTAAATCAGCTGCAAAGTTAATTAAATCCCATAGCAGCAACCTAACCCTTAAAAAGAAGTTTAAAAGGTACATTGACTCATCTCTTGGCGCAACATATTCCATGTCGTTGACCAAAAAAAAGGGCTGTTTAAAACTCCACTGAACCCACCCTTGTTTTTCCTAATTTCCCCCCTCTGAAAATGCATATTTATATGCCCACCTTTCTCTTGAGCATCTCAGGACTGAAGGCAGGTAACAGCAACATAAAAACTATTTTATAAAACCAACATTAAAAACAACAGCTATAAAGACATTAAAACCAATATAGAACCACCTGCTGGCATTCCCCCTCTGCCGTGACTCAAACTGCCCAACAAGTTTTTTGGAACAGCCCTGCCCTCCTGGCCTCTTCTGAGAGGTTGTTCCACATGCATGAGTTGGAAAAGGTTTGAGCCCAGTCTGTTGCTGAACAGGCCTTGGACAGTGTGGCACTGACAGTTGACCCCATACTCTTTCAATCTTTACAGTATTTAACAAACAGCTAGAAGGAAAAAAGTCCTATGGATGTGAACATTTTGAAGATGTGTTACTAATGTGTTTGTAATGATTCCTTGTATTATGTGTGTGTGTGTGTCTCTTTAAAAGTTTGGTTGCATGGCGGTGGTAAGTAGACTAGAGTGGTTAAGAGAAGCAAGCGTGGTATGATTGGTGGTTGACAGAGAGGGGGAGGGGTTTGGAAGTGAAAATGAGTGGATATGTATGTCAGTCAAGTGTTACAGTTACAGGTTTGACAGTTGAGGAGTTCAGTTAGTTCTGTGTGAGGAATGAGAGAGACAAGCAGTTAGTTCTGTAT
Organism: Gekko japonicus; assembly: GCF_001447785.1. Classification (NCBI taxonomy): domain Eukaryota; kingdom Metazoa; phylum Chordata; class Lepidosauria; order Squamata; family Gekkonidae; genus Gekko; species Gekko japonicus. The sequence continues at coordinate 568,692 of NW_015160232.1, forward strand.
ATGAGGGAAGTGAGAAACGGAAGGAAGGCTGAGAGAATAGAAAAAATAAATGAAAGTAATTGAAGACAAAGTTTAGGAAAGGCTGTATGTCCTGGAGAGAAACAGTGAACTTACATGACCTTGAGTTAAAGTGTTACAAAGTTACCTGAAAGATCCCTGTCAGTAAGGGAGCAGATTGTGTGTGATACACCAAGCAATTGTTCATTTATACACATCAATAGTTACCTTGTTCTACCCTTTTATTTATGAATTATTTCAATAAATCCTCTTTTATTCAAGTATACCAGCTCTGAAAGAAATACTTCCTCATGACCACATAGTTCCTCATAAGCCTTGAACTTGGACTACCTAACTAGTAAGAGCAACAGTAAAGTATAAAGGTTTGGAAAGCCTTAACATTTCCTGGTGGCAGCCGTATATACACATAGTAGAATAAAATAAAGAACACTTTTAAAGGGAACCCAGTCCTCCAGAATAAGGAGGTCGTCACAGTGTTACTAGATCCTATTCATAAAAAAACACGTTTGAAACTAGGTTGTATATAGGGGTTGCCATTCCCCAGTTGGGGGCAGGGGATCCCCTGCTTTTGTGGGCTCTCGCCTGCTGCCAGCCAGCTGGCTGGCAGAAGTAACCCCATCCCCAACAGCAACGTTGCTGGAAATAAACGCAATGTGCCCACGTCACCCAGAAGTGACGTAAGCACATCGGTGACTACAGGGGGAACAACGTTCTGTTTTTTAGGCAAAACTATGGTTTGAGGGTGATTTTACCATAGAGTTTTGCCCAAAAACCAGAGCGTTGCCCCGACGTGCCTATGTCACTTCCAGGTGATGCAAGGACATCGTGAGGATGCTTCTGCCTCCCAGAATGCCCCCCATCCCCCCACTGTCATCTTTGAGGGACCTGGTAACCCTAGCTGTGTAAAAAAAATAATAAATCACAACCCAGATCCTAGTGCAGCACTCTAACCATTATACAACAGTGGCTCTTTTTAAAACTATACACCAGCTAATGGGCCACACGGGCACCAAGTGACATGCCCAGTTTTCGAGTACAGCCCAGCCAACTAGGCAACAGAGACAACCACCTATTCCAGAGACAACAACCTACTCCAGAGTCAAACAGTAACAATAAATGTAGATTCAAAGTTGCCAACCTGGTGAATTAGAACTGTCTCTAGACAACCAGGTAGCATTTCTTAAAGCTATTAACATGCCACACCCTGACCCGGATAGCCCAGGCTAGCCCAATCTCATTAATTCTCAGAAGCTAAACTGGATTGACCCTCGTCAGTGTTTGGATGGGAGACCGCCAAGGAATACCAGGGTCACTACACAGAAGCAGGCAACAGCAAACCACCCCTGAACATCTCTTGCCCTGAAAACCCTGTGAGGTCACTGTAAGTCAGCTGCAACTTGATGGCAAAACAAACAAGCAAACAAACCATGCCACAAACAGTTTAACATGGGATGCGTGGGCAGACAGGCTAGGAAACCTTTCTGGCCTTGTAACTCACATGGATCCATTTGCAAGGCTCACCTAGATGTATGCAGTCTACTAGGCCTATGTTTCCTTAGTTTTTTTTAAAAAATCAGTCCTATTCCCTTCTGTTGTTTTGAAAGATTCACAGATGACAAAGTGAGTCAGAGCACTAAGTGCTGAAGTTCCCAACCTTTCTGCCATTATACAATCTCCAGGGATCTCTGGTTCACATAATGAGCCTAGCATATGGTGTACTGCTTCTAAATCCCTTTCTTTAAGACCAGTTGAGAACAGATAGCAGATGGTGTAAAAGTTACAGGAAAGAAAGAGAAACTTCCCCACACAAACTCAAGAGCTGTCCACTATTGTGTTAAACCAGCAACATCCCAGCACAAAAGGCTGTCTGAACCTCGTAACAATAAGCTGCATTTTAGAAACAATTGGTTTAAATACTAGGAAAACCTGGCTTTTAAGTCCACGTTGTCACTTTAATATGACAATCCTGTCTATGTGTTCCAGTCTTCCAGGCCTATCTTTTAACAGGGCTCTATGGGAATAGGGGACTTTTGTTTGTGAAGCGCTCAGAGAATTCTCTGTTAGAGATTGTGCTATTATTCTAAAACAACTGCAATCTGGAACATGTCATTTTAGCTCTCACTGCTATACATGCTTCAGACATTTGGATGCAGCCCAGGGGAGCTGATTGCATGCATTCAAGAGAGCCATCCACACATTGGGGGGAAGGGGCTTTTCCTTTCTTCCCTGCAGCAACTGGCAGTACTTAATCACTTGAACCCAATCCACACACTCTCCCCAACAAAAGTAGTTTGGCAAGCCATCCCAAGAGCTGCTGCTGCCAGGAATAGCACATGAAGAAATTCTTGTGCCACTTTGTGCAGGAACAGAAAACACTTTCTAAAATGGGACACAAATATGTGTCAGCATTATCCTGCATGTGGTTGTATGCTAAAGTGACAAATTCTAGATTATCAGTTCGTACAAAACGAATATCCCTGCATGAAACCAAAACTTTTTTAAAAAAAGACATGTAACTATAGGACGTCCCAGTGCAAGAAACCTTTGTAAATAGTTTTTCTGCTCAGACATATCTACTTGTCAGGAAATTCCATCAGCTCTTTTGAAGGCATGTCTAGCAGACAGTTATTGCCGTAGCAAATCCTTGCAATATTTTCATTGGGGGGGGGGCCTCATGATGAAACACAGATCTGCTCCGATTTGCATAAAATGAAGTGAAGTTAAAAGATCTCTCAAAACATTTTGATGAGAATATAATAAAAAGGAGAGGAAAATGAGAATCAGACTGAAGAAAGGAACTGTCAGTGAAGAATGCCTGCTAACCACAGCCTGCCGCTGTGATAAACTTGAAAACATTCACAGTTCATAAAAATGTAGCTCTCACAGGAGCATGAAGAATAATATCTGCCATGGCAACCAACCAGAACTGTCTTTTGGCACTCTCTGAATGAGCATTTATGAGGAGATTAATTCGATACATGCACCGATGAAAGGACTCCTGAGATCCATAACTGTCTCCCACAAATTACGCTTATTGTGCAACTGGCTGTTTAGAACAGATTGCACATTATCCATATTGACCCAGCACTTTCACAGCAAATTTATATGAAACAGATTAAGCACACACGATGCGTCATGCCATTCTGACCCACTCTATTTAATGGATGTTTCATAAACAGTGAAGTACAGCTCTGTGGGCTTTATAGTAAAACAGATTGATCTTGAGGAACCAATGTAAACAGGACTGAAAACCCGAATAATTATCCATAAGAAGCCACAAAGGGTTTTATGATCAGATGATAGTGTCTTTAAAAAAAAAACCCTACAGATAGAAGATCTCTAAGGCACTGCCACGTTACTGACTGATGGCTGGCAATATGAGTGTGTTTCAGAAACATCGTTAGACCAAAGACCCTTTTATCAATAATTACGGCTGCCAGTACACAACAGTATTTCTTTTTAAATAAAGATTGCATCTTATGACTATCACATAACTCTTGTGTGTGAGTAAAATTCTGGACACTGTGAATCCATGACTTTTCTTCTTGTTCTTTGCAATCCAATAGTTTGTAACAGCACTTGGGCTCAATGAAACGGATTGCCTCAAGTGCATTTAAATCTATACTGGATTGTGGCCTTTGTGTGTGTGCATGTGCATATTTTAATAGCTATATTTGTGGAAGCTAAACATATAAGCGATACTTTATAAATTATTTATTATTTTAAAGGTTATTAACAGTGCAATCCCATACAGAGTTTCTCCAGTCGAAACCCATTGATATTAATTGTATACTTATTTTAATGGCATACTGGAATAATCCACTACACGATGCACTGTAAATGCATTTTGCACAAGATGGGGTAGAAGTACTGTTTAATATAGGAGTCCCCAATGTGGCACCTGCCAACATCCCAAGTGTTTTTAGAAGCGGGCAGGGCCAAGCAGGGCTTCTGATTGGCTGCTGATTCCCCCCCCCTGCAGATTTCTTTGACAGCAGTGACAACATCACAAAGATTTTCACTGCATGAAAAAAGGTAAGCTGTGTGCATGCAAGAAAATAATTTTATACAATATTTTCATTTTAAATGCATACTTTTAAACAGCTTCTTCCTAAAATGTTGAAGTGATACTATTTTTGTGGTCGCCTTTAAAAACGCTGGGGATCCCTAGTTTATTACATTTCAGAAATATGTGTTATTGTTTAGTTGTAATTATTGTCAAAATAATAAGTTTATTCCATTTCACAGATGAAACTGAATAGTGCAAACAGGACAAAAGATCAGTGTTGAAGACAGAACTCATGAACACAACGGCAGGTTTTTAAAATCTGGGTTTAGAAATTGCATATATACCATTGGTACTTATTTTACACAATACCAGAAAAAAACTCATTTTTATAGAAAACAGCCCATAAGTATGCCTATAAATGTTGACAGATCACAATATTAAGAATCAGCAGTAACTATTTAGCCAAATAATACAGCAACTAACCCTTTAATAACATTTCATTATCATAATATAGATTATGGTGGGGTACATAAAACACAGACACAATGGAGCAGGGATGGACTCACTGGGAGACCAAAAGGGCCCTGCCCCTGCCACCACCACCCTGACGGAGGGAGGGAGCACTCCTGCCTGCCAGCCTTTTGCAAAGTGAGGGATAGTGTCTAACGTGAGGCTAGTGCCCACCTGCCTGACATAAAATGAGGGATGCCTCCCTCCCAGTGTTAGCTCCCTCCTGCCCCAAGCAAAACATGGGCTGTCAAGCCCATGGTGGCAGTGATTCCTGCATACCCATCTCATACAAAGCAAGGGCTGCCAGTCTGCGGCAACAGTGGCTGCTCCTACCTACCCAGGGCCGGCTCACCCGCCAGCCTGCCCTTGGTCTTAGGGGCGCCAATCCTGACCTCACCCCCGCCAAAGGCCCTTGAACTCACAGCCCCTGGCTTCCCTCCCTGACTGGCCCAGGTGACCGCCGGCGGCGGCGCCAGCCTCTGACTGGCTGGCCCTGCCCCCACTGCGCCGCCCAGAAGCCCTTCCTCTTCCTGCCTTCCCCCTGGCCCCAGAAGACTGCTGGCGGAGGCGGGCCCGCCTCGAGTTGTGCCTCCCCTCAGCACCTGCTGCCGGCGCCGCCTCACGCCACCCCTCCGCGCCCGGGCGTTGGTGTTAGTGTGGCCGCCGGCCAGAGAGGTGACTCGGCAGTAAGTGTGTCCACGTGGCCAGTCCACGCCACCCAGAAATGTACTCACCGTTGCCACGCCACCCAGAAGCCCTTCCTCCTCCCGGGCACCCACATGTAGCTGCCTGAGTGTTTGTACCAGCGTCGTTACGGCCAGCTGAGCCAAAAAAGGTTCATCCAAGCTATGCACTTTCGTGTGCAAGGCACACTTTTTGGAATGCACGCACACATGAAAGCTCAAAATAAACTTTTGTTGGTATAAAACGTGCCCCTGGACTCAACCTTTGTTCCGCTGCTTCAGACCCACACGTCTGCCTGCCCACCTGGAACTCTCCTCCTCCTGGAGAAGGCAGGAGGCATTTTTCATTTATCTGCAGCACTGGAAGTGTTAAACCCACGGAGCCTTTTGCTACAGAGGCCGAGCCGGGGGGGGGGCGGGAAAGAGGAGAGGCGCTTATCCAGGGGTGGAGGGGTTGCAGAGAAGCTGCAGCAGGAAGAAGCCGCCCAGCCGGCCCCAGGAAGGGTCCCTTTGGAGTAAGGCATCGGGGGGAGAGGCTCGGAGGTCTGGTGAGGGAGGGAGGAAAGCCAGGATGACTCTCAGCTGGGGTTGCCAACTCCCAACAAATTGCTGGACATTGGGGGGGGGAGATTCTGGGAAATTCCCGGTTTAGGGCCAAAGAGGGACCTGAGATGGGAACCGGGGCCATAGAGTCCTCCCTCCGGTGCAGCCCTTTTTCTGCAGGGGAACCGATCTCTGTCCGCTGGGAGGAGGTTGTAATTCCAGGGAAACGTCATGCCCCACCTGGAGGTTGGCAACACTTTTAGCCCCCAGTTTTGTTCCACTGTGTAAGGAAGGGAAAGCAGGGCCAGAGAGAGGAGCTTCGAAGGAGGACACGTTCCCATCCCTCGGGCTTAGTCTGTATACTTTGCACCCAGAACCCAAGTGGGGAGTGGAGCCCACCCCAGGCAGGCTGGCCGAGTGCTGGCCCTCCAGCCCCCAAGAAGGGTCTGTGGAGGGGATGGCCCCCCTCCTCCAGGGCACCTGGAAGGTTGGAAGCAGCCTCCTCTTTCTCCTGCCCCCCCACTGGGACAAATGAAGTGATCCTCACAACAGCCCTGCAAGGTGGATGAGGCTGAGAGAGTGAGAAAGTGAGTGGCACATGGTCACCCAGTGAGCTTCCACGGCAGTGTGGGAATTCACAGACTGGCTTCTAAAATAAATTTTATAGACGTGCTGTTTTTTCCTTTTTTGTAAGCTGCCTGGAGGGTTTTGGCTATGGGAAAGGTCAGACCTATTTTATATAAATAAAATGTCCCTTGTCCCTATTAATGTGTTTTCATCTTTTTTACCTAACTCTGCTATTACTAGTTGAAAAGAGCAAGAGTCCAGTAGCACCTTAAAGACTAACACAATTTGTAGCAGGGTAGGAGCTTTCAGCAGCTGGACTTCCTTCTCTCCAGGCCCCGCCTGGAGGTTGGCAACCCCGTAATTGGTGGGCGTGTGTTTGGGGGGGTGCCAGAAGGTGGCCTCGCCTAGAGTACAAAAAACCCTGGAGCCGGCCCTGTACCACCTCGTAAAGACAGTCTGACCCACTTGGGGCCAGGGTGGCGATTACTTTTTCTGGTGGCCTTAATGGCCAATCACCCCCTGCCATGGAGTTGCAGCAAAGGGTGCAACGCAGAGAGTAGAACCATAAATCCCAAGTCACAAACAAGTGAGTCAATGGGTGCTAGTCAGGTCCCTGCCAAGGGTGGGGCATTGCCTACCCCAGCCCGTTTCCCATTGCCACTCTAGTGGCCAGCGGGGAGGGGGGACATTTTCTTTGTCATGACGGCTTTATACCACTCCCAGGGAAAACCAGAAGTGATATCAGTCTGCTTTAGGAATATCTAGGCAAACAATAGTTTCTGCTGGTGCCTAGAGAGGGCTGATGTAACTTCTGGTGTTTCCCTACAAGTGACACAATGCCTTCATGACAACATCGCCCCATGTCTCTGCCCCCTAGACTCCTGCTAGTTGCCAGATACTGTGCACCCTAATGGGTGCCTAAAATGGTTTTAGTAGTATGACATATTCCCAATGGTTCAGAGTCTTATAGCTTTTCACAGGGGAGATATAAAGAACTTATTTTACTTGCTGCAGGGGGAAAAAACTAAGTTTTCTGATTCCTGCACTCACTGAGAATGCATAATTACTACGGTCTAATAGTATAGTAAAGATTTTCACAGATAAAGGTACAATCTTAAACAGAGTTCTTTGTGTATTACGTGCTATCGTCACTTCCAACTTAAGGTGACCCTATGAATTAATGACCTCCAAAAGGGCCTATGATTGACAGTCGTGCAAACCGAGGGCCATGGCTTCCTTTATTGAACCACTCATCTCATGTTGGATCTTCCTCTTTTTCAAGAATTTTTGTCTTTTCCAGTGACTCGTCTTGTCATTATGTGACCAGAGTACAATAGCCTCAGTTTAATCATTTTAGCTTTTAGGGAGAATTCAGGCTTGATTGATCCAGAACCCACTTATTTGTCTTTTTGGCAGTCCAGGGTATCCATAAAACTCTCCTCCAACACCACATTTAAAATGAATCAGTTTTCTTCCTGCCTGTTCTCTTCACTGTCCAACTGTCATACCCATACATGGTAATGGTAATGGGGAATACTCTGGCATGAATTAACTTGATCTTGGTCGCCAGCAAAACTTAGTTACAATTAAGGATATTTTCTAGTTCCTTCATGGCTGTCTTTCCAAGGCTCAGTGCCTTCTGATTTCTTGACTGCAGTCTCCCTTTTAGTTGATAGTTGAACCAAGGAATAGAAAATCTTAAACAGTTTCAACTTCTTCATTGTCAACTTGTGTAATTCCCCAGTAGTCATTACTTTTGTCTTCTTGATGTTCAGCTGTAATCCTGCATTGGCACTTTTTTCCTTTGAACTTCATCAATAGTTGTTTCAAGTCTTCACTGTTTTCTACCAGTAATGTGGTGTCATCTGCACACAGAATCATAGAATCACAGAGTTGGAAGGGACCATACAGGCCATCTAGTCCAACCCCCTGCTCCATGCCGGATCAGCCTAGAGCATCCCTGACAAGTGTTTGTCCAACCGCTGCTTAAAGACTGCCAGTGACGGGGAACTCACACCTCCCCAGGCAGTTGATTCCACTGTGGCACAACTCTTCCTGTAAAAAAGTCTTTCCCAATATCCAGCTAGTACCTACCCACCCTTAATTTAAACCCGTGATTGTGAGTCCTATCCTCTGCTGCCAACAGGAACAGCTCCCTGCCCTCCTCTAAGTGACCTTAGTATCTTCAGTTACTTAAAGAGAGCAATCATGTCCCCCCTTAACCTCCTCTTCTCCAGACTAAACATTCCCAAGTCCCTCAGCCTTTCCTCATAGGGCTTGGTCTCCAGGCCCCCGACCATCCTTTGCTTTGACAAGCCTTTATTGGCATATGTATATACACACTTCAGATACGTAAAGAGAGCAATCATGTCCCCCCCTAACCTCCTCTTCTCCAGACTAAACATTCCCAAGTCCCTCAGCCTTTCCTCATAGGGCTTGGTCTCCAGGCCCCCGACCATCCTTTGCTTTGACAAGCCTTTATTGGCATACGTATATACACACAATAGGAGATCAGATTAAATATAGATCAGAAAATACAAATCCATATAGGGTAAAATTGGAGCTACGGCGCAGAAAAACAGCATGAAAGCAGAAAAACCAATGGTTACTTATCAGAACGTATAGCCATAGCACTAAGAAGAAACCTTGCTACTATTTCGGTTATTTCCGTATCTTGATTATCAAGTAAAAACAGATCGTCAGGAATTTCTGAGAATTGAGCTACTATAGGATACAGAAGATCCTGGCGGGGCACCAGATAAAAGGGACATTGAAGGAGAACATGGGGGAGTTTCAACACAGTCCTTCGCCTGACCATCCTCGTCGTGCTACTCTGCACCTGCTCCATTCTGTCCACATCATTTTTGAAGTGAGGCTTCCAGAACTGTACACAATACTCCAGGTCTATGACATCTTGCAATTTGGATGTTATGCCTCTGTTGATACACCCCCAGGATCGCATTAGCCTCTTTTGTTGCTGCATCACACTAGCTGCTCGTATTTAAGTTCCAGTCCACCTGTACCCCAAGATCTTGTTCACACACACTGCTATTCAGAAGTGTACCCCCCATCCAGTATGTGTGTTCCTCATTTTTGTTACCCAGATGTAGGCCTCAGCACTTATCCTTGTTAAATTGAATCTTGTTCACATCCGCCCACTTTTCCAGTGTGTTCAGATCTTGTTGAATTCTCTATCTTCTGGTGTGTTTGCTGCTCCTCCCAATTTGGTGTCATCTGCAAATATAATGAGTAGCCCCTCCACAATCTCATCCAGATCATTTATAAAAATATTGAAAAATACTGGGCCCAGCACCGAGCCCTGTGGCACCCCACTGGACACCTCCCTCCATTCAGATGAAATGTCACTGACAACTATTCTCAGAGTGTGGTTCTCCAACCAGTTCCCAATCCACCTAACTATTCTAGAGTCCAGTCCACTGTCCTTTAGTTTACCCATCATGGAGAACCCTGTGAAAGGCTTTACTGAAATCCACGTAAACAACAACAGCATTCCCTTGATCCAGTAAGCTCATCACTCGATCAAACAAGGAAATGAGGTTGGTCTGGCAGGACCTGTTGGGGACAAATCTGTGCTGACTTCCCTGGATCATCTATTTGTTCTTTAGATGCTCACAGATTGATCCAGTATCTTCCCCGGGACAGAGGTCAGACTGACTGCCTGTAGTTTCCTGGGTCATTCCTCCTCCCTTTTTTGAAAATTGGGATAACATCTGCCCTCCTCCAGTCTCCTGGTACATCTCCCATCCTCCAAGAGGCCTGGAAGATGATGGACAAAGGCTCTGCAAGCTCAAATTGCTAATGTTTCTTCCACTAATTTTCACTCCACCTTCATCTAAATGTAATTCAGCTTTCCTTATGACACATTCTGCATACAGACTGAGAAACAGCACTAAATGCTTCCAATCCATTGAAGAAAGGTGTAACTCCGTTTAGGACTGCAAAGAAAGTAAGAAATCCCTTCTAGTATACCTATTATTTATAAAAAGGGAAGCAGTAACAATATTATTTTTAAAAAGTAATTCATCATCATTCTGAAATAAAAACTATTTCACATGAGGGTTTTTCAGCACTTCCAAAGAAAGCCCAAGGGGTTTAACCCCCCCTTCCTTTTGTTGGAGGAGAAAGAATTATATATCTAGGTATATGAAACAGAGTTTTGTTTTCTAAAGGGAGCTTAGTCAGACAACATGGCTGCTATGTGTGTGCGTATTCTGGAGCCCTGCTTTGTGCCCCTTCCAGCTGCCTAGTGGAGTGAAGGAACCCCAAATGACCCATGAATGGGAGGACACTCTAATGTGTTACCTAGGGCTACAGCGTTCTTTATGGCAGCCTTGGAGCCAAATTTAACTTCACCTTGGAAATATTCACAGCCATCTACAAGTTTCTAGGGAAAGCAAATAAAAATGCAAATATGCAGTCTCCGAGGGCAAACCTTGGAAACTGATGAACAGATAAGGAATAATAGCTGGCAGCAAACACAAGTTACAAAGCAAAATTGGCAGCATTATTGCTGCACATGAAGGCTAAATACAGACAGAAAGCTCTTAAAAAATCTTCCTTGTGACCCAACCAAATCTGAAACAGGTCATTTAAAAAACCCACATTGTTAATGCTTGTCTTGATACCTGCTAACCCAAAATGGGTATGAGTAAGATCTGTGTGGGTACTAAGGTCTATAAACATGAAACTACCAATTAATGCCTTGCCAAATCTTAGTTAAAAATACATATGTATAATGACAGAGTGAAGTAGCAACATTTCTTTCAGAATCTCTGACTCATGCAATGCGCAGGTAAGCTAATGACAGTGTCCAAGACCAAATAAATGTGAATTGCTAAAAAAAACACAACCCTACACTTAATGTACAGAAGACAAGAAACAGACAACAGAAGTCATACTTAACCAGTATGCAATATTCTGGGGTGGGGAATGTCAGGTAAATATTGTTTAGGTATTATCACATGAAAAATTCCACAACTGCAATGGTCCATTAGAAATTTAGCACATTGTATAGCAACATTTGAGCTCTTAACTGCAATTCTTTGCAATTACTCTACTCTATGTACTTAGGGTAGAGTTACTCTACACAGGACTGCACTGTCAACCACTTTCTTTTTTCCTCTGATTTCTGAAATGTACAAGTGATTTCTGCTTTGATTTGTTTTGACTGATGGTTCATATCACAGCATACAGACTGCGCTCAAAGCTTTTTTATAGCTAAGATAATTTTTTGAATGGTCATAAAATGTTAAATATAGTAGCACATTCTCAGAAGGCAATCTTGCCATTTAAACATTCTCCAGCTTCTCAAGATGACAGCAGATCGTTGCCTTGGCAACATAGCCTATTCAACACTAACCTGGAGAGTCATGCTAAAGGAGCACGGGCTACTGGAACAGCACATACTACGCTGAGCATAAACACCTTACATTTACAAGTACTCCAGCATTAATGGATAGCAGAAAACCAGCAAACTTTTATATGAGTTGAATTGGACAGCGAACGTAGTCAGTTATACTGTGCCACTTCAGGTTTGCTGGTCCCAAGCCATGATTTAAGGCTTTAACTGTCAACACCAGCTCTTTGAATTGTGCCTGAAAACAGATTGGGAATCATTGTAGGTATTCCTATCAGTTGTGTGCATATCATGAAGGCTGCAAATGGGCTCCTTTCACAGAGTTCAAGATTTCTGCATAGTCAAAAGTATGCAGAAAAAATATTAGTTTGCAAACTGAACAAGAATCCACTCCCACCCCACCCCCCAGCCTCAGAACTGAGCACATTCACTGCCCTCAGAAAGCTGAGATTGGCTGAAGGGAGGAAAAGAAGAAAATAGATGGATGGAGAACTTGGCCTGGTCAAGCACACCTGAGACTGTACAGGAGTTTATAGCAGGGGTCCCTAATGTGGTGCCTGTGGGTGCCATGGCACTGGCCAACACCTTTCCTGGTGCATGCCCAAGTGTCTTTAGAAAGTGGGGGGCAGTTGGGCCTTTTGCCCAGCCAAGCCATTGGAGATTTGATTGGCAGTGCAGGTTTTTTGAAATGTTGCTTTGACAACAGCTGCCACCACAGAACAAGGATCTTCACCATGTGACTGAAGGTAAGCTGCAACAGCCATTTTATGACTGCTTCTGCCTCCCGCGGCAGCCATTTTGTGGCTGTACCCACCACACTGTATCAGAATTACCAAGGTGCCCACAGGCTCAGAAAAGTTGGGAACCCTTGGCTTAAAGTATCTTGAAGAGGGAGATAAGGGGTGCAGAAATAAACTAATTGCGCATCCCATCCCCATGCACTAATTACTAAAGGACCACATTTTATGAATCAGTAAATTCAGATCAATTTGAAAGCGAAACATGTTTTTCTAGGAAAACCAGAGTTTTGACTAACGTTCAATGCCAAACTACAACACAAGCTTAATAGCAACCCAACATTCACTGAAAATAACATTAACACCAAGCTGCAGCCGGAACTTACCCCACTGCTGACTTTGTGGGCTCTGGGGCTGGGGAGAACAGCGGGCAGCCGTGCGGTCTCCGTCCAGTTAGCCACATGGTCCAGTGTGGGCGTGGGGTCCTTTGATGGCGGGAGGACAGCCTGTGTGCCATGCTCGCATGAGGTGAGGCAGGGCTGCAGGAGTTCCCAGGTCTTTGCCTGCATGCCTTTCCCCTATAAAGCTGTGCTACCACCAGGACCTTGTCCCAGATTTTTCATGGCTTCTCCTCCCACCCTCCCTGTGCTTTGGTTATTATGGGCCTTGTTTGCTGTTTATTGTTCTTTATTGTCACAGCTGTGGGCAGTTTGGGCACTGGGATGGATCCTTTTGGCTAGGGAGGTGGTGCTTGAGTGCCCGCATTCCGCATTCTGGGGACTCCCTTAAAGGGTCTTGGGGTGGAGCCGATTCAGTGGCATGACCAGCTCAGGGGCTATCAGCGGAGCTCTCACCACCTGGTGGCAAGGGAGCCAAGCAGTGGCTGGTGCCCATGTGGTTCCCAGGGTTGGCCACTCCTCGGTTTCACCCCTAGCAGGTGGTCTGGGGTGTGGGGTTCATCAGGTGGTAGGTGGGTCACCTAATGCAGGATACATCCCCATGCTGCACCAATACTCTTGTGGTGTACTCAATAAAGCTGTGGCCATTTTATTCCCAAAATTATCTGTGGTCTGTTGTATTATTCCTTGCCTGCACTTCCTTCTATGCCCCGAGGCCCACAAATACAAAGCACAAGCTACAAAGGTGCCCTAAATCCAACCACTAAAGCTTTCGTTCAACCATCCCCCTCTATTTTCATTTAGAGAAAATTTCTTCATTTGTTTTTGTTTGCCTTAGGCTTTCCTCCAAAAAGCAGTACATTCTCTTCCCACTGAAGTCCTTGAGAACCAAGCTTTGTGAATGTTATAGCTGAAATTTGGGGTATAATGAGGGCAAATTAAATGCAGTTTAATCTAGTTGGAAGGCCAGAAAGTGTGTCCAAATAAAGAACTTTGTTGATAAAGCAGAACACAGTTCAGAATAACCTGATTCTTTATCTGTTTGTGTCCTAATTAAATCAATTTAAATGAATTGCCTGGTTAGAAGGGGTGGTTTTTAAAACTGGTTCTTGGGTCACTTTCTTGTTTTACAGTGGTAGCACATTACAGTAGCATATAAATTAGGCTTTTTCAAAAACAGTTCATCCAACCCACAGACCCTCATGCACAATAGTTGCTACACAGATCTGCACAGGACAGCCAGTTCCCTGGCTCTGGGGAGAACCTGGATTCAGTATGCCTTCCTTTCTGGCACTGCAGATTATCTGTTTGGCAGTAGGCATGTCCATTGGTGACAATTTGATCACGTTTTAAGACATTTGATAAATTATCACACTACACTTACTGTGACAAACAACCAGAGTCTACATGTAAATCATACTCCAGATTAGACCTCATACACAAAAACTGGTGCTGCACCCAGAACTTTACATCAGCAAATATATATTCTGTGTGCACAACAACTTGGTGGATGGGATCAAGCTTAACAACAATACTTAATACTGTAATAGGATAGGGGTGTGCAACTTTGTTTTAATTTGGTATTTTTCAGTTTGTGTCTATCGGACTGGAAAAAAATTCAGTATTTCCAAAAAATCCTGGATCCCAATTCTGGGGCTGGCTTAGCTTCTCCTGAAGCTCGATTTAAACCATGCTGCAGGAGAAGCCAGCTCCAGGATCCGCATGTCTTGGGGAGTGATCTCCTGAAGGCACACAGATCCTGGGTCAGGCATCCTTCTGCAGCACAGTATAGACCGGGCTGCAGGAGAAGCCAGCTCTGCATCCGAGTGCCACAGGAGAGTGCTCCCTGAGGTTGGAATGGCTTTTTCTGAAGCCCGGTTTAAACCATGCAGCAGAAGGAGCCAGACCCAGGATCTGTGTGCCTTCAGGAGATCGCTCCCTGAGACACACAGTTCCTGGCTGGGATGGCTTCTCCTACAGTTTGCTCCCCCCAGTACAGCCAATCCTGATCCTCAGGCTGTCTTCTGCAGTCCCTTTAAACTTTGAAGGGACCCCAGTAGAAGCCTGACAAACAGCTGAGAGGTGGGAGCAATCTGCCCTTGCCTCTCCTGTTTTATCTGGGATTTGGGAGGGGGGGGGGTTTCCCTGAGAAAACCCAGATACATTTGGGATGCCAAAATATACCTGAAAAATACTGATAATGTGTTTTTCGGGTATATTTTCAGTTTGGGTAGAGCCCTAGTGTCGGACTAGGATATGAGAAATCCAGGTTTGAATCCCCACTCATGCCATGAAAACTTACGCGGTGACCTTGGGCCAGTCACACATTTGCAGCCTAACCTACCTCACAGGGTTGTTGTGAGCATAAAATGGAGGAGAGGAGAATGATATGCCACTTTGGGTCCCCATTGGGGTAAAAGGCGGGTTATAAATAAAGTAAATAAATAAATATACATATAGAAATCTGTAATGTACTTTATGTGTGTGTTCTAATTATTTTAAGCACATGAAGTAATTCTACATGTTTCTGTAAATAGAAAGTTGCCTTTGACTATAAACATTTATAAATCAAACCTCATAGTTTTGCTCTGAACTAAAAATGAAAACAAAGTGTTCAAACTGCTTATATATTGTAATCCTGCTGCTTTCATTAGATTACGTGATTAGATATCATTACTACCATTACAACTTTTATTAGATTTATACTTGTATAGTGAATCTGCAAAATATTCTTTAATGCACCAATTATAATTTGTTTCAAAAAGAGGACCAATTGACTGCATTACAGAATAGCACTTACATAACCTGCTTATACATGTTATATAAATTTCATATACTGAGAGACCAACAGTCTCCAGGATTTTTTTACTATCAGATAACTGTTTGCCTTCTCTAAATCTACGCTACCCGAGGTAGGTCTTTTACACTAGAACACAAGTAATCAGTTGATTGCTAGGGCAGAAGCACATTGCGAGGAAATTCATATTGTCATTTGAATTCACCTAAAGCAATGTATAACCTTAAGGTATATTTAAGATTTCTACGTTACAATTTTCCAATAGTACTTACCGTACATGACCAAACAATCCCCCCAAATCCTTTACCAGTATGGTATACTATTAAAACAATACACTGTAAGAGCCAAGCACCCCCTCTTTAATATCCCCAGCCATCACATAACCAAACATCATTTGTGTAGTAGGCTCATCTAACAGTAACTTGCTATGTTTGACCTGATCTGACAAATATTATAGATGAATTAGTATGATTTTAGAGTGTGACCAGGTATCAGTGAAGAAATACCTGCCAATAGAGAATCTTACAGCCCCCTAGCAAGGAAGTTAATTCTGCAATCAGAAGAGGAAAGCAAGTGCTCTGCTCCTATAAAATACAATCATCACTTCAAGTGAAGATGACAGAACTACCTTCCCAACATCCCCACCCCCAGTAGGTGCACATCTTCTGTTACTTATATAGCATGCTCCTAGGATTGGTCACAAGGAAGTTACCAAAACAGTAGGCTCTGTTGTTATTGGAGGTACAATATGGTTTCAGCTGCTATGCATTCAAAACCTTGAGATTGAGTATGGATAAAGGAGCTGGTACTGCTAGCCCCCTTCATCCCTCCCAGCCTTCAAAATTTGTCTTTTCAGACAAAGGAATGAAAACTGCATAGAAGATGTGGAAGTCAATCCAAGATGTTGATTATACTGCCAAGAATGATCTTGCATTCTAATAACTCTATAAATACTATGCATTTGAACTAACATAGTACGGTGAGTGTCAAGCCACATGGAAAGAACTGTGATGGGGTCTTCCCAGCATTTTCCAATTACAGCTGCAGTGCAGAGAAAGAAGGAGTTAATCCTTCCACTCCCCTGCATACAGCTTTTCCTGGTATTTACCCATCTTTTTAAATTCTAGGGCCAGCAACAGGCCCAGGATGTATGTGTTTCAGGTGGGGCACTTGAAGGATTTAATCAAGCTCACTCCCTGTATTCTGGGGCTGTAATTTACTTTAAAGATGTTGGGAAAGGCCATGTCTGGTGTACAAAGAAGAACAGAAGAAGACCCTGCAGGGGGCAGCAAGAAGACAATTAGATAGGATAGAGAGGTCAGCACCTTCTCTCCTGTTAAGTGTCATTCCTTGCCTGCCTCCAGTTTGTTACTCTCAGGGCAATTTCTCCCTTCTTCTCAGAAGTGCCAGACTCAGTCTTACCCTCAGCTAAAGATGTAGTTAGGAACCTACCTCTGTCTCTCCTCTTTCCTATCAAGTATGTTAATTCCTAAATAAACCTTTATCTACTCCTTAATCAGGTTCTGCACCATTGCTGTGTTAATTACTCTGACAACAAAAGAATGCTTGAAAGATCTGATCACAGAGCTCCTGACAGCACATCTAGTTTGGCCCAGAATCACCTTACTAGCAGTATAGAAAATGTAAATAAATGCAGTTGAATTCCATTTACATAGAAGACATTCCTTCAGCATTACACATGCTGATTCAGCACTCAACATTCATATAGAAGTGCTTTGCAATCCATCATCTAGACGAATCATTTTATCAACATTTCTCAGATGAATAATCCACACGACTGAGGATGGGAAACTGTGAAAGCTTAACTTAATACTCTCTCCGAACAACATGTCATTTTTTTTTGTTTTCTTTATTCAGTATGTTCAGAAATAATTTTAGAAGTAGTTATTAAAGGAACAGTGCCCACTTAAAAGCCACACCCTTCATTAAGCATATGAAAATTAAATAATTGTGAGAGTCAGGAATGGGATTCAAAGGCATATGTTCTGTCCTTCAGAGGACCACTTAGGCCCTATGCGATCCTGGAAGAGCTATATATTTTCTGTGGTAATTCTGGAAAGTATGTTATGTACCCTGCACTGTGTAAAATAGCATATTCCCTATGATTGCTAAATACCCACACATATACTACTTCAACCTGCAATATGCAACTTGTAGTCGAAAATGTAATATCTGAACTCTACCTGGCTCACTTTTACACTACTATTGCACGAATGCAGTGCAGACGGACAACAAATGTTTCACTGAAGATGTGAGCAGTGACTCATGAAAGTTGATACCCTGCCACAAATTTTGTTAGTCTTTAAGGTGCTATTGGACTCTTGCTTTTCTACTGCTACAGACAGACTAAAACAGCTACCCATCTTAATCTTACAAATGTTTTTGACAGTTCTCCATCTCATAGCCATCATGTACGTTTACAAGCGCAAACTGAAACTAGCTTTCCTTACATACTTGCAGTCTGCACAAGTGAAGTAATAAGTAACTTCCAATAAAACACAATTGTAGCTTCTGTACGGCTACAGTAAAATGAGGCACTCTAGCACTGGGGCTCAAGCAGGTCCCAACTTTATTTGAGAACAAGGTGAGCAAAATAATGTCTGCCTCAGGAGCTTTGTTCCCATTAGTGAA
>NW_015160232.1:587026-616861 GCF_001447785.1 Gekko japonicus
GCAAAATACTATCCAAAAGAGAGGAAAACATGACAGAAATAAATGAACTCAGTTGACAATGGTTGGCACAATTTTTACCTCAGATGAGAGGTGGTGAACTGACAGGACTGTCAGCGAGCAGAGACACAGAAGGTGAACCTCTCACTACTGCAGTGAAAAGAGTACCGAGGGGAGGGGCCGCTGTCCCACCTGTATTATGTGTTGATTAAGGCAGGAAGATTCTGAGCTTCCAGTGGACAACAACTCGTGACAGTCGCACCCCATCTAGCTCTGATGGGGGCGAATCGGATCGGGGCAGCAGGGAGGGGGATCAGCTGGTCCTGACCTCCTCAAGAAGTTCCAGGAGGGAGCTTCTAGCCTGGAGCGTCAAAGGGGCCGCTCCCAAAGTTTCAGATCGGAGGCACAGCGCTCCTTTCTGCTCCGATAGGTCCCACGGTCCCAAGGCCAGCAATGGCACTCAGAGATGTCACCGGACCAGAGCGTACAAGAACTTAATTAAAAAGAAAATCTACGAGAAAAAGCGATCCAGTGATTAAACAAACAGTGAGTTAAGTGGCAAAAAGAAGGACATAAATAAAAAGGGTGGTGGAAGCAAATCGGCTTAGCTTTAAAGAGATGGGGGGGGACTCACGGAGGAAGAACCCTACCCCATAGTGAAATTGTAGCGGAGAAGCTAGCCGGACCCAGGCAATTAACACCCAATTCTAAGCGAAATACATCTGAGCTAATCAGTTACAACATAGAAAAGATCTCAGAACTTTTATATACTTTTACCTAAGTATAAACAATGTCTCAGCGTGGGAGTAAAATGGTGTCCAGAGGCAGAGGCTCTACAGGAAATGCCAGCACAGCATCACCAGTCACAAGACCAGAAAATACCAGCGAGTTAGCCACTGCAATTTTCGAAGCCATGTGCCCCCTGCTGGACCAGCTTACGAACCTTAATCAAAAATTTGACACTTTACAGAAAGAGCTTAAGGAAACTGCAGTCAAATCAGAGAAGTCAGCCAAGAAGATAAAAAGGTTGAAGTTAAGACCAAAGAAATAGACCAAAGAATGGACAAGGTGGAAAAAGAAAGAACTTCTGAAAGGAAACAACTTCTACAGCTACAAATAGAAAGATCTTTGTCTTGAGATTCCAAGGGGTGTCAGAGAAAAAAGATGATAACTTAAGAGAAATCATAAGCAAAGCAATGGCCCCCTTAATCAAAAACAAACCTGAATTAATACAAGCAGACATTGATATGATCTATAGAACCTAGTCAGAGTTTGTAAAAAAAAAAAAATCTCCCAGGGGAAATTTTTTGTAAAATTTGCAAAAAGATCAATAAGAGACTCAATACTTAAAGTATCTACAGCAACAACAGTCAAAATTCAAGAAGACGAGATAAAAATATTGAAAGATGTTCCATATGAAATATGCAAGAAAAGGAAGCAGTATAGAAATATCACAGCATTCCTCCAAAAGGACAATGTCCAATACAGATGGATTTTTCCAGAAGGACTTTTATTCAACTTTAAGGACAAGAAGGAAAAGACTGACTCTCTATTAAAAGCAGAACTCTTTCTTAAACACCAACAATCTTCAAGGCAGGAAGATTCTGTCAGGTGACTGGGAAGGTTCTGTTGTGTAACCATTCAGGCAGACTGGCGCTTTGGAAAACTCTAGAAGCCTTTCAGATCTTCTCTCTGTGACTGGCTTGTGCCTGCACAGAAGACAGCTTGAGGCTCTAACCCTAGTCAGAAGCTTATCTTTTAAAAGACTTGGTTGAGAGCTTCAACACAGAGTTCACTGGATCTTGTTCATGAAAGATGACCAATCAATGCTTGCTTCAGGCAGGCAGCTGAGCCCTTAACTTCACAAATATAAAACTAAGTCTTAAGAATTTTTGCAAACTGATCAACATTTCCAAAGCACAGCAGGAACCACTGAAGTGCCTCAGAAGGCAACACCCACCGCTCAGGCTCCACTGGACTGTTTTGGACTGGTAGCTATTTGGGGGGAGGGATGTGCAGATCTGTCCTCGCAAAGGAGGGAGAGCTTGTACCTGAATAAAACTTGGTCTTAAAGGTGCCACTGGACTGTTTTGGATTGCTTGCTATGGGGGGGGGGCAGATCTGCCCTCACGGAGGAGGAAGAGTTTGTACCTGAAGGCGAGCTGGGGGGGGGGGCTCTGCAACTTACCTGGCTGCTTCTTGCTTCTCGTGGCCCGACTGAGGGCTGCTGGGAGCAGGGGGCGGGGCTTCTTGCATGTGCCCACCCCCTGAGCTCCTTACTGCCGGAGCTCCGCTCCTGTGCGCTCCCACAGGAAATGACCCCTGGTCGTCATGCTTCAGAAATGGATTTTATATGCACGATCACACAGTCAACATCTGCCTCCCGTCCCCAGCCGTTGCTTTCCGGCTCAAAACCACTTTAACCCAGAGTATTTTGTTACCAGGTCCCAAGGTGGTGTTTTCTCAGCTCTCCCGTTTAAAGCCGCATTTTTTCCCTGTGTGATCACTCCTCCGGTGTCAAGCCACTTCCGGTTTAAACCCTCCTCCCCGCTCAAAAGCTGCCCAAGGCTTCCGCTTTTTCCCTGCCATTTTTTTAATGCTTTGGCAGTGTGCACATAGGCAGAGCTCCGCTACCGTGTTTAGAAAACTGACATTTAAACGGTCACTTGTTTTAGAGTGTAGATGAGTTCAGGATCTCACGGAGGCCATTTTCGGGTCAAACTTTTAAAGGGAAGTCTTTTGTTGGAGGGGTTGGATTGATTTGCCCTGGTGGTTCTGTGCATGCGGCATAATAGTTTCGCCCCCCGATTCTACGGAGAAGCGCCTATGCACATGCGCAAACTGAGAAGAAAAACCCGCCGACACACGCTCCCATGCGTTGAGGCAGGATTAGGGAGGTAAGAGTGATCATGATTATCCAGATCAAATATAATCCGGTTAGAACCAGAGCAGTTTAACCCGCTCTCAGCACGCCGTCTGTCCGCACCCTCTGTTATACCTCTGAAGATGCCAGTCACAGCTGCTGGCAAAACAGCAGGTACCACAATGCCAAGACCACGGCCATACAGCCCAGAAAATCTACAAAAACTAATATTCATCGAAATTGAAACCTTAGATCACCTGATATTTCGCTGTCCCCACTGGACTCAAGTTAGAGGCACTTATATCTCTCCTATTCTCACGAAGATGAATCTTCCCGCGCAACCTTGGGTGCTCTCAGTACTGTTATCTGACTCAAATGCCGATGGACTGATAACAGCTAACGTGGCGCGGTTCTTGGCTAAGGTGGCTGCTCTCAAGAAGCATTGAAAAGTCCAGCACTTCTGAAAACTTCGACACCGATTTTTAATCTTCGGATGATTTTAGTTAGTTGGCTCCGCCCCAAGTGTAGTTAGGTAATTTTTAATCTCTGGGCTCAGCCTGGGTTTTATGTGACTGTTATTATGTACCTTGACATATTTATGTCTATTTTATGTACCTATTTTACCCCCCTTTGGTATCCTCTTGGTCAAGACTTCGGTCATAAAGACCTGTAATAAATTGAAATTGAAATTGAAATACTAATATTCATTTTATTCACTTATATTCTACCCTACGTTATGGTGTGCTTAAGTGTATGTTCAGATTAAAGTATTATTTCTATATTACTCATAACTACACTTCCATATATAATTCACTTTGGCACTTTAAACCAGCAGTTAGGGATGCTTGAGACATAACTATTTGACTAAATGAGCGTCCTATGAATAAAAAGATTTTCTAAAATACCTGTTTGTGAGCAAAAAAAAATGTTATCTCAGCTGTGGAAACAGTTATAGCAAAACAAGTGAACAACACCAGGTTATCATTCTTTAGAAAGTGTAGAGTGGCATGGTGTGACCACAACAGTGAATATAATCGAGTTATATAATGGCTGAAGTCATGAAGTGTCTCGATTGAACTAATGCATGATCATAAACTGATAACTGATGCAATATCATCCTGTATGGCTACTTATAAACCAAGGGAATAGCACTCAAAGTTCAGTCCTACTCTGAGAAGGCTAGGGCCTTATTCAAGTCCTGCTGCGGGACTGAATCCTCACAGTTTTGGGGGGAGGCATATGCTTTACACATAAGTGTGTGCAGGTTTCATTCCAGGACTATCGGCAGGGCTAGGAAATTTCTCTGACACCCTGGTGAGTCAGGCCCATTCAGGACAGGTATTACTGGGCTAGACATATATCATTACCAATTAAATCTATTACAAACACATGTATATTAGAGTCTCGGCATATTTTTTTAAGAAAAGCTGTTTCAGAAAGGGAGAATTTGGAACAGAGGAGCAATGGGGAGAAAGGGAATGTTAAACCTTTTCTGTGACTATATTTTCTACACTCCAAATCCCTCCCAGCTACTTTTGATGATTAAGAAATACAGGAAATATCATTTGATTTGCAATGTTTTTCATATGAAAAAGAATCACTACAAATATTAGAACTTTTGAAAATTTATTAGAGTAGCTTTTTTGTATGCAAAAAAGGTCAATAATGTTACATCTATCAGTACTTTGAAAACCATAATCAACTTTCTTCAATTTCCAATGCAACTGTTTTAAGATAAAACTATATAGCCTTACTGGATTAATTGAGAGCATTTCTAGTTTATTTCCCTTACAGAAATATGGTATGTCCACTGTAGTGTAAGAGAATCCAAGAAAAGATTCTTCTTAATGTTTTCACTAAGAGATAGGTCCAGTGCTAAGACTGACAAAAAGGCACCGCAGCAAGGATTGTTAGTTGCATCATTCTGCATTTATTTGAATTCCATGAGATGGAAAAGGCCACATAATCTGAGAAGAAGAAAAAGCTCAACATTCTAGAGTGTTCTAATTCTGTTAACAGCAACAATCCATTACATAACACTCACACGTTTTAATTAAAATATTTGTGCATACGATGTTAATTTTTCAGTTATCTCTTATTTCAGATCTAAATTTATCATCACACCACATGAACTTGGTGTCATCTCACATTTTCTGTCATTAATCACAGGTAACACAAAGTCCAGGATAACAAAATGTTATCTAGGCTATTGAAGTTAACTTCATTGCAAGCTTTATCTTCACTTTTTCTTCATACATTTTGTTTTTCATTTAGGAAAGACAGTCTTCCATGGAGCCAAAACAAATGGAATATGCCTCATGGACAGACCACCCCCACCCCACAATTCTGTCAGCTGAAACCTTTTAACTGAAGATGCCAAAGGCTGAATCTGGGAACTAATCTACACTAAGGCATGCACTGTTAAAATATGATTTACCGTACCTCTTTTATGTTTAGTTTCAGAGACCAGCTTTCAGCTTTGTAAAGAAATATATTTACTAGCAATTTGCATCTGTTTTTACTCAGTTTATTGACTCTACACAGGCACCTTGGAGGACCTAGGTTTTGTTTTAACCAGCTCACAACGCCTTTTTTAAAGTATACTTAGCTTTACAATGTCTTTGTCTAGACCTGATTTGTTTTAACTGGTTGGCAGTTTTGGAGATACATCATTTTGTTAACCAGGTGAAGCAAAGCGGTGTTGCCAAGACATTTTTAATTTTTAAATCCTTATACTGTAGCTTTATGGCAATTCAGTAAGCACCTTAACTGACAAATCAAGTGGTTTTTCAAGCTATGCTATGGTTACTGGAAATGGATTGCTAAAAGGAATATTGGATGCATTTGGTTTAATAGGACAGCTATAGTTTACAATCAGTTTTGAAATTTTATTTTTTGGGGGTATTGCTTTTAAGGCATTATTGTGCCACAAGATCCCTGACCACACATGCACATTTTCTATTACATAGGAATATGCTGCATTGCCATTTTGAGACAATGACCACTGATGAAGACACTGTTTAAACATGTTTAGTCCTTTGTTTTATTCTGACACAAGAAGTGTTTTATGTATTTTATTCACTCTGAGATATTGCTCTTCTAATAATATAAATTATTTAAATTTATCATTTCTTTTTAAGAGTAGATTATACCCATTTTTTTCAACACAGTGGCAAGGCACGGTGTCTTTAATAAACTCAGGCACCACCACCATTCTATCAGACTGGCCTGATCAGACCATGCTCAGCCCTTGAGAAATGGCAACAAACACACGGGAAACACAGCAAGGTTTAGTAAACACAGAAAAACACCGTGTTCAAACAAAACACACAATACTAATATGCTACTATGCCTTCAGATTTGTTTAAATCATATACTTAAATATACAATAAAGACCCTGGTGTATCTTATTAACTATAGTACATTGATAACAAAAACCTAAAGAACAATATATATCTTGTAGAAAAGTCCACACCTACAAAGACAAATATGCAGACAGGATTCAATGTTGTAGACTATCTTGCTTTCAGATTAGAGATGCAGCAGTCATCAATGCCAATATCGTAGGCTGTTTTGTTTTCCGAAAAGAGATGCAACAAGCATCAAAACACGCCTCCCAGGCAAAAGTTGCGTGTTTCAAGAAGTTCTTCTTCAGGCAAATTATCTTTCCTGGAACCAAAGCTCACAATGCAACAATGCACAAGTCAAACAACTCTGTAGAAGGCTTCTCCGGTTCTCCATTATTTAATTCTTGGGGCAGCCATTTGCTTGAAGTGTGTGGTTTAGAACTAAATCATCTAAACCACAAACTTCAAGCAAATGGCTACTCCAAGAATGAAATCAGAAGGGCGATTAAACCAAAGGTAAAACAAACAACTGAGGAAAAACAGTCTCCCACAGGAAAAGTGTTTTTGTCATATATCAAAGGAATCACTGATCAAATGAAAAAACTTATGAAAAAACACAACCTGCAAATAGTATTCAGACCCACCAGAAAAATACAACAGATGCTACGACTGGCAAAAGACAGGAAAACTACTCACTTCTGCAGGAATATACTGCATACCCTGCAGTTGTGGACAGGTTTACATTGGGACCACACAATGTAGCATTGTGACAAGAATAAAAGAACATGAAAGACACTGAAGACTTGGCCTACCTGAAAAATCAGCAGTGGCTGAACATTTATTGTTGTTGTTCAGTCGCACAGTCGATTCCGACTCTTCGAGACCCCATGGACCACATCACACCAGACCCTCCTGTCTTCCATCATGCTCTGGAGTTTGCTTAACTTCATGTTCATTGCATCGATAACATTATCTAACCATCGCATCCTTGTCGTCCCTTTCTTCTTTGACCTTCAATCTTTCCCAGCATCAGGGTCTTCTCCAGTGAGTGCTCCTTTCTCATTTGGTGGCCAAAGTATTTGAGCTTCAGCATCTGGCATTCTATTCTTCGGCGCTCGGCCTTCCTTATGGTCCAACTCTCACAGCCATACATTTCTACTGGGAATACCATTGCTTTGACCATACGGACTTTTGTTGGAAGGGTGATGTCTCCACTTTATTATGCTGTCTAGGTTTGCCATAGCTTTCCTCCCAAGGAGCAGGCGACTTTTAATTTAATGGCTGCTGTCACTGTCTGCAGTGATCTTGGATCCCAGGAACAGTGAAGTCTGTCACTGCTTCCATGACTTCCCCTTCTATTCCAAGGAGTGTTGGGGCTGGATCAGCCCCGTAGCTAGGGAATTTTTGGAAGGGGGCCTCAGGTGGGGCGCCAGCTAATTAAATCAAAGCACAATGCAGACGGCAAGTTGGGACACTTTGGGGGTGGCCTGGGAAGGAGGGGCCCCAGAAGAAAGACTAGGGGGCCGGGCCCCGTGGGCCCCACGATGGCTACGGGCCAGGGCTGGATGCCATGATCTTAGGTTTTTTTTATGTTGAGTTTCAAGCCAACTTTTGCACTCTCCTCTTTCATCCTGAACAAGAGGCTCTTTAGGTCCTGCATAAGAGCCCTGGACAAGCCTGATCTGGCCCCTGGGCCCTATGTTTGACACCCCTGCTCTAAGCCAAAGGTGGCTACAGTAACTTGTAGTTAAGGTTTCAGTGGATGACCTAGTTTTTCCTGTCTTAAAAATACATATAAATGCAGAGAAAAGAAATAGTCTACTAGGTTTACAATCCTGCTTTGTAATATAATGCAAAGCCGCTGTCTAGCCACGGTTTCTTCCAAATAAATGCATCTGTGATAGGCAAAATTCAGCTGCAGCGCATTATATTCAACCTTTATAAGAATTCTGTGAGACAGTTATTGTGGCAGACATTCTTGACCCAAGTAGAAACACATGATAAAAACCAAAGCATTGCTATCTCAAATGGAACTTTTAACATGACACTCACATTTAAGGCACAGCATCTACTAAAACTATGCAAAACCTTCCATGCATCTGTGTGATTTTTAAAAGCCTCTGTAATTAGAATGTATTTGAATCTTATATGAAATTGATGAGGCTGCTTCCTTGTGTAATAGTCTCAGATTTCCAGGCATCTTTGTCATAAATCACTGTTTACATGTACATATAATAACAGTTTGAGTAGCTTGCCCAAATGTTATAGAAATTGTCAATAACTGGACCTTAGTTTAAAGGCAGGATGTGTCAACATGGAGGAAATGATAATAGGACATTATTCAGTGGGTCTGAGCAATTGATACAAGTTTACTGGGGCCCTCTAGAAAACAACAAGGTAGATTGTCCCCAGTTCTCATACTATTAAATTGTCTAATCCCAGGATAGGCAGAATAGACTTTTTTTGCCCATATTTACCCGATATATATTAATGCTTTTATGTTTGTACTATCCAAGTAATTTTTATGCCTTTGGCTATCTGAACCCATACCAAAAACCTATTGGTTTAGCAGTGTATTTACAGCTGAGGAAAGACTGGGCAAAGAGTGCCACAAGAAAAGAAATTTAAAAGCAGTTCAGAAAGCCAAGGTGATACCGATCAAGTTTTAAAAGAAAAAACTAATGCCAAATAATCAATAACAACCTCACTGAAGCACTAGAAATATTTCTTACTTGATATACTGAGTCCACTTTAAGTTCAAGAGGAGAGAAAGAAAATGTCAATAATCAAAGATTTTTGCTGGTTGATATAAATGGCATTTGGAAAGGACTACAAGCAGAATAGATGGGTAGAACCATCATTTAAATAATCTGAAACTATCAATCATATTTTACAAGATTCTTAAAAGCTAGATACTTGGAAGGTATCTAAGGAAATGTAATTTTGACAAATAAGGCAGCAGTGACAGTTTTCATATTGTCTGGTCTCCAGCCTTCAAGTGTCAGTACTAATCCTTTCCAGCTGCTTGAAGAAAAAACAGCAGCAACATTGAAAAGCCTAACCCAATAATCTCTGAGATAATTCTCCACGATGACAGTGCTAGTCAATGAAGATCTGAGCAGGAAGGTGTAGCCTCACCCACCTGAGGCACACCTCTTGTGGCATTACCATCTGCCTCGTCTAGATGTGTGGAGCTAGACACAGAAATAATTCTTAAGCTTAGGTCTAGAACGGTGATTCCCAAATTTTTGGGCCTCCACAGGAGTGTCAAAAAGGTCGTAAAAGCATCTCACATAGTTGCATTTTGATAGCCAACAAACTTCAATATTAAGCAACAAATGCTCAAAATCTTCATCGTCATTCTCAACGCAGAACTCCCAGAACAGTCGATCATTGCGAGCATGGGATTTCATTTTAATCACTGCAGCAAAGACAGTGTGTAATATTTTGTGCAGGTGATCACTGAGGTTTTTTTGTAACCAGATGTGGGCAATGAATGTCAAAGTGAATGGTAAAGACATTTGGCATTGCTTTTTTCAAGTAAGCAACACACCCATGGTAGCGACCAGTCATTGATGGTGCTCTACTTTCCCTATGAGGAAAGGTTAAGGCGCTTAGGGCTCTTTAGCTTGGAGAAACGACGACTGAGGGGTGACATGATAGAGGTTTATAAGATTATGCATGGGAAAGAGCAGGTAGAGAAAGAGGTACTTTTCTCCCTTTCTCACAATAGAAGAACCCGTGGGCACTCCATGAAA
The DNA here is from genome assembly GCF_001447785.1 of Gekko japonicus. Classification (NCBI taxonomy): domain Eukaryota; kingdom Metazoa; phylum Chordata; class Lepidosauria; order Squamata; family Gekkonidae; genus Gekko; species Gekko japonicus. The sequence continues at coordinate 596,992 of NW_015160232.1, forward strand.
TTGCTGAGCGGTCGGGTTAGAACGGATAAAAGGAAGTACTTCTTCACCCAAAGAGTGATTAACACATGGAATTCACTGCCACAGGAAGTGGTGGCGGCTACAAGCATGGACGGCTTCAAAAGGGAATTAGATAAGCATATGGAGCAGAGGTCCATCAGTGGCTATTAGCCACAAGGTATAGATAGGGACTCTGGGGCAAGTGATGCTCTGTCATCTTGGTGCTTGGGTGGGGGGGGTCAACAGTGGGAGGGCTTCTAATGTCCTGGCCCCACTGGTGGACCTCCTGATGGCACTGGTATTTCTGGCCACTGTGGGATACAGAGTGTTGGACTGGATGGGCCTTTGGCCTGATCCAACATTGGCATCTCTTATGTTCTTATGTTCTTATTAATTACTAATATACTTGCTTGTATTTCTGGTCTTTGAAGAACTGATAAACAAAACAAAATATCTACTCCCCTTTAGTATCTATTCTTAGTCGCCTTGCAAATAACAACTCTTGAGCCAAGCTTTCATCTTTTATAAAGCCTACATAAGCGAGAAGCAAAGATTCATTGCCTGGCAAAGTTGACTGATCCAACTGTAACGCAAGTTCTGTTGACCTCAGCATGCTGCACAATGTATCTTCCACATTTTCAGCCATTTCTTAGCTCTCCATAGCGGTGGTGCTGCTCATCAGGCTTCTTGAGCTGCTGTAGATCTCCACAGGCTGCAGCTCTCTTGAAGCTCCTTCTCAGGTTACTCTGTTCTCTACCCTTGGTACCAGATGGCTTCTGTCTCTTTTTTTCTCCTCAGAATCCTCTCTCTTCCCTCAAGACTCTCCTAAGACTCGCCCTCGACAAAATACCTTCCCCCCCAAACTCTAACAGAGGGCCAAACACACAGAGTTACACTTACATAATCTAGAAAAATTAATATTAGATGGGCTGCAACAAATAACAATTCTATCGCTAAAAAGCTCACTGTGATCACAGGAAAATAAGTACCACACTCAATACTATTGTGTTAGGACTTACCAGCAAAAACTTGAAAAATGACAAAGAGATAAAACCCCACACGGTGATGACAGCTCCTCAAAAAGCGGTAGACTGGTCTGACTAGAGTTCTGGTGGCATGTTCAGTAAAATTTCTAATAGCTTCCACTAGATTTCATCACTATACAGAAGGAGAAACTTAGAGTGCCATTTGCCAGCATCTAGGCTCTAGCCTGGTCAGTTGTAAATAAGTGATCAATGCCGTCCAAGAGGCCCACGTCCAGTGCCCCCCTTGCCCCTTAGTGTACTCCTAGGCAATTGTATCATCCCCTAGAGTGCAGTACCACCCACTTTGGGAACCACTGAAGATTCCAAGTGATACTCAGCATGATTACAATGAGGTAGTAGTAATCCTTACCTGCTGCTTGAGTGCCTCCAGCGATTCAAATTCTAGCCTTCCTAGTTTTATCCGAATATCTTCCGGCTTGTCAGGGATTGCAAATGCCATAAGAAACTTTATTGCCAGGATTAAATGCTAAAAAGGAATAAATTATATTTAGTTGTGATTCATGTATCACACATACTTTTGTGTAAGTAGTTCTCACTTTTTACCTTTCAACCACAATTTATAACAGCAAGTATAAAATGAGCATTATTAGTCATTATGAGTATACTATTCTAGTTAGTCATGAAATAGAAAGCCCCAATAAGAAGTGAAAAACCCACAGCTGAGGAACCCTCTGTGCTATCAAACCATACACTCTACCTTGGTAGTTTCCTCAGGTGCTAGTATGTACAAAATAAATCAAGTGCCACAAAAACCTTTTGTTATCCCTCCCTCCTTAAATTCAGTGTACAAATACACATTATGTGTACTGTTATCCTTTGGTGTAGTGGTTAAGTGCATGGACTCTAGTCTGGGAGAACCGGGTTTGATTCCCTACTCTTCCACTGGCACCTGCTGAATGACCTTGGGCAAGCCATAGTTCTGTCAGAGCTGTTCTTGAAACAGCAGTTCTTGAAAGAGTTCTCTCAGCCCCCCACTACCTCACAAGGTGTCTGTTGTGGGGAGGGGAAGGGAAAGAAGTTTGTAAGCCGCTCTGAGACTCCGAATGAAGGGTGGGGTATAAATCCAATCGCTTTTTCTTCTTTCTCTCGACCTTTGTATTTTACACAATGCATCTGCTGGAGTCGCAATGTTAGGGTGAACGCTGGCACAAGAGGGGAGGGGGCTATTCAATCTTTTCCTTAAGCATTTTTCCAATGAAAATCTTCAACTCCAAACTTCTTTGATCCCCACTGGTAAAAATTAGGTATACTCGTAGGTTTTTCCAATGGGGGCAAAAACAGGTGGGGGTGCCACTTCATCAGGAAAACCCTGCAAGAAGAAGAGGCTCTAAAAATTACTCTGTGCTCCCTTTAAAACTACAGTCTCCAGAGCTACATGGTGTAAATAGGATTATGGAGCAATATGTGATGTTAAACTCTACTTTTAGGTTTCAGGTACTGAATCAAAAGTAGTCTACAACAGCACACAATGTTGTTCGTCTGTTAGAAGGTGATACAACCAGTTATTTGATAGGAAACACGCCTAAATAAAGGTATTTTCAAGCGTGTATTAAAGGCTAGAAAGGACAACTACAGAAGACATGGTGCATATATATGTAAATTATGGATTGTATTGTCATTTGTATTATACTAGAGGCTTGGAACCAAGGAATTAGATGGTTAGTTCAAATTAGCTTGTGAAATTTAGTCCCTTAATATTTCTTTCTGGCTTTGCTTTTAGGTTGTCAAATCACAATTGGCAGTAAGTCACACCCAGCAGAATTCCCTGCCACTGCCCAAATCTAATAAAACCTTTCCCTCTTTGGCTCCCTGGTTCACAATTCCCAGCTCTCCAAACCTTCCAGGCCTACCCACTATATTTCTGCCAGTAGTATATAGCTCCTGTCTCTAAACAATGCATAAGGTTTTGTCCCAATGTTATTTTTCCCCCTGCAGTTGCTGTTATTCATCTCCTCATTTCCATTATACTTTGTTTATTCCAGTTCCTGCTTATTAAACTACTGTCTTTCCTTTCCTTCTTTCTTTAGCCGGTTTGGTTGTCAACCTTTCTCCTTCTTTACAAGCGGCAAGTCTGTTCTTTTTGGCTGCGAAGAGACCTTTTCTGATTATAATTTTTTTGACAATTTTGCCTCCTCTGTACTTTTCCTCAAGTACTACTGTCTTCCTGCCCTTCATTCAGATTCCTTTTTTCAGTACTTTGCCTTCTTTGAATCTTCCTTAAGCCTCTCTGTTTTTGGTCCGCTGCCCCCCCCCCCATGTCCTTGGATCTCTTCCTGATAATCAATTTCCCCACATGTCAGGCTTTAGTCCTATCCAAACTGAGAACTTTTCCTTTCTTCACAGAAACTGGACTTTAAAACTGTACAGTCTTTTGAGAACTAATCATTCCATGCCATCAAATTCATCCATTCAATCAGCATCAGAGATTTCTCTGTCCCAAATACAATATATTTTTGAGAAAGTATTACCAGATATTTAAAATAATTTTCATCTTCAATAATTCACCCATTTAGTAAGACCTGCAAGTATGCATTTAAAGAGGTATACACAAGTGTCAACTAATTTATTTAAACATGTAGGTATTTTAAGTCCTTTCTAGTACTTCCAGAAACTTTGGGCTGATCTAGATTTAGTAATTCAGCTTTCATAAATCCAATCAAATAACTCATTTCTGATTTTCTGCTTCCATGGCAACATCCAATTGGCTAACAAGTCAATATGACTACAAAATAGCTGTTATCTAGTAATTCATCAGTGTTTAGGCACCATTTTGTCTGATCCCAAGAATACTGTGATGTTTTCGATCAGAATAAATACTGGAAATATGCTACAAAGATATACCAAGAGAATGGAATCTTAGGTCGTGGTCACACTGTCATTTTGATTGGGTTTCACAACTGTTCCCTATCACATTTAAAAGGGCTAACCAGACAGACTCACCCCCACAATCCTCCTGGTTTTCTAGAACATTTTCTGACACTGGGAAAATCAAGTACTTTCCTACTACTTGCACTGTGAATCCGCAATTTCTCCTATCTGGACAGCCATCTCTTACTATGAATGCGATTAGGTCATCTGTATGTCCTTCTTGCAGTAGTTCCCCCCCCCCCGGCTTTCACCGTTGTGCGCATGACCAATCCTGCGCTGAATATATTAAATGCACATAAAACAGCGCTCGGTTACACATCGGTAGTTCATTTTGTTCACTGTTCGGGGGGAACCACTGCATCCAAGTGGGAGCCGTGGTTTGTGCATATGCGCATATGCGCATGCGCATAGGGACAAAGATTTTTTTTAACTTGGGCGGCGCGGCTATCTGGACGGTGCCTGGAGCCTCGTCACGCAATGCAAGCCAGTGGGCAAGGGATATGTGATCATCTGAACCCGCTAAAAATATCCCTGATCAAATCTACAGCGGGAACAAATCGCAGTAAGCTTGCCATGTGACCACACCCTTATATTCCCCAATAAGTGCCTAGTTAACGTCACATAGGAGGTTCTGTAAACATTGATCTTAATTTTGAGACTGTGATTGTGTTGTCACTTCTTCAATGACCAACTCCTTAATGTGCAGTTTTTAATATTTCCCCCTTAAAGGTAGTTTACAGGTGGGCAGCAATGTTGGTCTGCAGTAGAAGAACAAGATATGACTTCAGTAGCACCTTGAAGACCAACAACATTTTCAAGGTATAAGCTTTCAAGTTCCCTTCATCAGATACTACATTCCTTCCCCAAGATTTTGGCAGACAATTTTATTCTTGGCAAAATGAACTTGTTTTGCATATAACCCAGTTTAGTGGTGGCTAAAACCAATGCAAATAAGGCATTCAAAACATTCCTGCAATCATATACTGTAGAAATCGAATTAGCTGTTCAAAATCCCAAGAATTCATCTCTAATTAGCATTTTTTAAGGAGAGACAAGGTTGAGGGACACATTGATACAAAAACACAGCTGCTCCTGTTGCTCATGGCTATATTCTTTGCAGAACAGGCCAGTTCCACTAGCTCTCAAAGCACTTGGCAGAAGTCCACAAAGAGCTTGATAGCACTGCAATTATCAAGGGTGAGAGAGACACTGACATTTCGCTCCCTAGCCACTTGGCAGATGGCAAAATAGGAGGATATTTTACTGTTGACATGAGGGAGTTGTGTTAATTCCATCCTGTTTTCTTCATACCAAGACATACACCCTGTAATCATCATGTAGAATGTGCTCTTGAAAAGCAGCATATCTTTAATTCTTGCAGTTTAGAATAATGCTGCTGTTCTGCAAGAGTTTTAGAATATGACACAACATAGATATATGCTATTAAAATGAAGGTTGCTACAGTGCTGCATAGTAAAAGAATAACCAAACCATAGGAAATGTTCTTGTCATAGGCAGCAGATTCCCAGCTCTTACTAATTTAATTTCAAAGCCGCATGGGACTAATTCCTGTTCTAATCCAGATTACCAATTTTGTTCGGGGCAAGCAGAATAAAAAGAGAAAGGCCCTTCTCAAACCTTCAGAACTGTGACAGGGCTATTTACATGATTTATTGGACAGCTTTATTGTGGTATTTACTAGGCTCGACGAACAGCAGCAGCTAAGCATTCTAAAGCACTGTAAGTAGGATCATTACCATAATTTCTGGCAGGTAATCTGGACTGCCGCAGCTCAACTATGGCATAGATCCTAAGAAGAATCCTGTATGAGAATACTGTAGGGGAGGAATCAATTTCTGCCAGTCCCTACTCCTTGTACTGTTGGATACAATGTTCCAGAATGCCTTCCAACCCTCAGAAGTAGCTTTAGGAGAGGCATAAGAAGTTTTAGCTGTATAGAGAAATCCATACTACTTGAACAAACCCAGCGCACAATTTTTGGATCCAAACCTATGATGACTTGTATAGTTGTGATCAGGGGTCATTTCGTAGAAAAAGAGGTGCAGGAGCTCATTAGCATAACTCATTAGTGTAACTTATTTGCATATGCCACACCCCCTTACATCACTGGAAGTGTGTCAGAAGGCAACACCCACCGCTTAGGCGCCACTGGACTGTTTTGGATTGCTAGCTATTGGAGGGGGGGACGTGCACATCTGTCCTCGCAGAGGAGGGAGAGCTTGTACCTGAATAAAACTTGGTCTTAAAGGTGCCACTGGACTGTTTTGGACCGGGGGGGGCGGGGGGAGCTCTGCAACTTTCCTGGCTGCTTCTTGCTGTGACTGAGGGCTGCTGGGAGCAGGGGGTGGGGCTTGTTGCATGTGCCCGCCCCCTGAGCTCTTTACTACCGGAGCTCCGCTCCTGTGCGCTCCTGCAGGAAATGACCCCTGGTTGTGATTCAGTCAAAAAATTGTAGGACTAGCTATATTCAGGGCTTATATATAACCTGTAATTGGTACAGGCCACATGTGAGCATCCTGAAAACCTCTGTTTTCATTTTTTAAAAGCCTGGGGGTGGAATCAGAAACTTCAATTGGTGCAAAATGCTACAGCCAGGATGTTGAGTGGAGTAGGTCACAGGGCCATGTCAAATTCCAGTCTTCGCCCATCAGCACCCTGGCTTTCAGTCTGTTTTCAGGCACCATTCAAGGTGCTAGTGTCAACTTCTGAGTTACACTAGCAATCTAGGACAGGGTCTTCTTGGCCTTGGCACCAAAACTTTGGAGCTCTCTCCCAGGGAGACTCATCTGCTCCTCCTGTTGCCATCTTCCAGAAGTGGTAAAGACTTTTTTGTTTTATTTAGCATTTCCTCAGTGACCCCGCCTTTCTGCCTAATGTTTTAATTATTGTTTTTATGTTTTTGTATGTATTTTAGCTCAGCTTTTGTTTTAATGTGTTTTTTATTCATTTTAATGTTTTTTATGATGTGATTTTATTATGAATGTTTTAATTTGTTAGCCACCTTGGTGGTCCTTGGTAGAAAATCAGGGTATAAATTTGGTTAAATAATTAAATAAATAAACCATCAATAGCCTGCTACGAACATTTGTAATTTGGTTACAAATCAGAACAAGGCACCAGAAAGTTAAACATAAACTTGAAAGTAAAAAAAAAAATACTGATTAACTGGAGTGAATTACACAGCCACTCAGAGATACCTAAACCTTTAGACAATTTTTTCCCTCACGTTTACATCAATGCCCAGTTATGTTAAAATATGTACAAGAAGAGAACAGTAAGTATACACCACAGAATTTCTTAATAGTAGATTTTGCAACACAGCAGTCTAACGCTGCAAAGTAATGCATTTGATAATATATTTCCATCCCATAATCTTTAAATGTTCTGGCACAAGCCGTATATTAATTTATGGATGGAGTTTAATAGGAATTAGGATATAGGTTGCCAAAAGTCAAATTAGCTAATGTAGGGCCTGATGAAGAGTAAAGCTTTGAACATGCTCCGAAATAAATTTGACATGAAAAGCGGACACAGAAAAATGCTCACTCAGTTCCGCTCAATGATGTGATTGATACTATGCATTACAAAGTACCTCTTAACTGATTGCCACTATTATATACTAGATCCTATATCTGACAGGTCTACCTTACTTGGAAGATGCTCAGTGACTAGAAAATGTGAAATTGATTCTTATCTGTGAACTTCCTTCAGTAGATACTGTAAAATTGTGAATGGTGAAGTCCTAAGTTCAAATGACACCTCAGTCATGAGTGGACCAGCCTCACGGCTTCAGCTGACTGTTGGCAACATGGAGATAATACTAAGCTACCTGAGTCCTTTAAGGATTACTGAGATAATGCACAGTAAGGAATCTGAACATTAAAAATCACTGCATAATTGGTAAGCAGCAGTTGGACTGTTGCAGCTTCCTACTCCCACTTTTTAGAGCCACAGACTCAAACTACAGCCAGGTAGCTAAGAAGTAGGACATCCTTTCCTGCTTTAACCCATGAGCAACCCCCAAGTCTTTTAAATCTGAAAACACTTGAACTAAACAGAGAAAAATTGCCTAGCAAGACCAAACAATAAATTATACAAATATTCTGTAACTGAATATCCCAGCCATTTCTTAATTTTTTTTACATTAAAATACAACAACTAGGACCTGCCATTTTCTCACAGTAGCAGTAACTCTAAAATACAATTATCTGTATTCTCTCCCACAGGGGAAGCAGTAGTTGGGGCAGAGAAATTATGATCAGGGAAACAGTGCAGGGAGATCAGGAACTCATACCCCGATTAAATAAAGCGATAGACCCTCCTCTAGCTGCATTTCAATGAAAATAAAAAGAATGAGGGAATCCAATCAGATTTCCTGCATAACTCATCCCACATGCCAGAACCCCTGCTTGAAATGACATGCAACTAACAGTAAGGGGTCTATTACTATCCTAAGCAATTCACAGGTAAGAAACAACGGCCCATTTTTGGATTAGTAGCCCTGATAATAGCATAACACTTACTGAGTGACAAACCATATTCTTAAACCCCACTGCCCCGGTCTAGACTCTGCCATGGACAGAAAAGATGTGGCAATGGCCAATCTACAAAGTTTTCACATGAAGTTCCTAGAATGCTCATTACTCACCACAGGAATGTAATGTTCCATTTTCACTCCTATTTCCTTCCCTGAGTGGCTGGTTTTAGGAGGGAGTCTTGAGATCGGACCATTGGTACTTACCCGTGAAGGGTCCTTCTCCTCTGAGATGAAGGAGGACATCTTGCTGGGTGTTTCCCACCCTATCCTTAGGGAGGCAGGAACCAAACTTCACTTCCTGTTCTCTTGGTGGGACATGCCCTTCAATTCAGTTAGGAACTCCGAAAAGCAGTAAACTAGTTAAATAACTTGAAAAACAATTAGCATCATAACACATGCGAGAAAAACTATTAAAGAGAACAGGAAGGATTGAATGCAGCACAGAAAAAACAAAAAAGACGGAGATAGAACAGGTAGAGAGGACAATGACGTGGGAGGGCCCAAGATGTCCGCCTTCATTTCAGAGGAGAAGGACCCTTCACGGGTAAGTACCAATGGTCCGTTCTCCCTCTGAGAGGAGGACATCTTGTTGGGACCTCCTAGAGCAGTGTCCATAGAATACGGGTGGGTTATCGTCTAAACTGTCAGAACCTGTTGTAGAACTCTCCAGCCGAAGGTAGCATCAGCTGAATCAATACGTTGATTCTGTAGTGTTTAACAAAGGTCGACACAGAGGACCACGTAACAGCCATGTAGATCTCCGTTACCGAAGCTCTGTTCAAAAAGGCCGCACTGGTGGCCACACTACAGATGGAATGAGCAGTGATACCTGTAGGGGGAACCATCTTCTCTGCTCTGTAAGCTTCAGCGATGCCTCGCTTGAGTGTAGAACGGATGGTGGAGCTAGATATCTTGCACCCCTTTACTGGGTGGTGAAATTGAGATGAACAAGGACTTTGAGATCCAGAAATCGCTCGTATGATGAAGGAACAGCTTCATGGCTCAACGAACATCCAAGGAATGCCAGGCGCACTCCTGTGCATGAGAAGGATCTGGACAGAGTGATGGGAGACAGATCTCCTGGGACCTATGGAACCTAGAATTGACCTGAGGTAGAAAGATGGGATCAGGAACCAACATGACTTTACCCTAATGGAAAACACAAAGTTGTGGATTAGCTGAGAGAGCTCCCACTCCGGGACCCTACGAGCAGAGGTCACTGCCACTGAAAAACAGTGTTTTCATTTGGAGCCACTGCAGTGAGATATCCTTTTTTTCCTTCCCATGTTTATTTTCATATTTTCAAAACATGTTACAAAACATTTCTTTTTCAAAGATTCTGTTATATGCATTCAGTATATTTTTTCCCCTCACATGTTAAGCTGTTATATGCGTTATCCCGTTATATACCCTTATCCATCTCTTATTTTGTATTTTGTCATCTTTTGTCATCTTTACCGTGTTACATTAAACTCAAATTGTCCATTTGGGCCAAATCCAAAAGTTTACTTGCGAAGACCTCTTTAGAGGGTATTTTATCCATTTTCCAATTTTTTGCCAGTAAAATACGTGCCGCAGTTATAATATATACTAATAAATATGCATCTTGTATTGAGTAACCCTTTGGGATTATATTCAGTAGATAGATTTCAGGTGTTAATTTAACATCTACATTCAAAATTTCTAATATGATTTTATGTATCATTTTCCAGTATTTTTATATTTTATTACATTTCTACCACATGTGGTAAAAGGTCCCCACATTCATTTTGCACTTCCAGCATCTATTAGATGCATTGGGATAGCACTTTGCAATTTTATCTGGAGACCAGTACCACCTGTGAAACATTTTATAAATATTTTCCTTATATGATACGGCTCTCATATATTTTGCGGTTGTCCATATCGTATCCCATTGCTCAATTTCTAAATGAATTCCCATATCTTTCATCCACATAATCGTTGCTTTAATACTTTCATTTAATTCGTAATCCTCTAATAGGAAGCCATAAAGTTTCTGAATTAATTTATCACTAGATGATAGCCAAATCTTATCAAGTTGATTATTTTTATCTTCAAATCCTCTTAGTTTATCTTTACTATATCTATCTAATAGTAGGGATCTCTCCAACCAAGTTAAATCGATTTGATGATCACATTTTAGCTTCTCTTCTGATTTTAATTTGCCATTTCTTTCAAGTAATACATGGTAATTGGCTTTTTTTACTATTTGACAGAGGTGATGGTTTACAAAAGCTTCTAATGGCGCTACCCATCTCGGTGTATTCCTGTAAAATCTCTCCTTTATCTCATTCCAGGTTTTACTTAAAGCTCTTCTTAATATGTGTTGGTTAACAAGTGAATGTATTTTTTCTTTTTCATACCGTACGTATGAGTGCCAACCCATATAGAGATCATGTCCCTCTAATGTCAGTGTTCTAGCATCTTCCAGCGTAATCCATTCTTTTATCAAGGTTAGTACGGCAGCCTGATAATATAATGTCCAGTTTGGAACACTCATTCCTCCTTCATCTTTCCTGTCTTGGAGGACTTTCCATTTAATTCTTGATCTTTTGGGCTGCCAGATGAATTTCCTTGTAATTGTATCTAGTTCCCTAAGAAATTTGGTGTTCTTTAATATAGGGATAGTTTGGGCCAGAAATAAGAATCTTGGTAGTATATTCATTTTTATCGTTGCAATTTTGCCCATAAAGGATAGTGGAATATCTTTCCATCTCAAAATGTCCTTTTTAATATATTCTAGCAACTTATAGTAGTTATCTTCTATTAGAGAACTACATTTACTAGTTATGTATATTCCCAAGTATTTCACTTTTTTTACTATCTCCGTGGATGTCATTTGTTGAATTTCTTGTGCCCTACCCAATTGACATTTCTTTAGTAGAAGTTTTGTTTTCTTGAAGTTTATTTTGAGACCAGCTACAGAACCATACGCTTGGATTGCTTCCATCAAAGAGTTAATTGATTTTTTAGGATCCTCCACTATAAACAAAAGGTCGTCCGCAAATGCTAGTAACTTAAATTCCTCTCCCCTTATTTTTAAACCTCTTATCTGTTCATTATTTCTTATTGAGTTGTTTAGGGATTCCAATGTGAAAATGAACAATAATGTGGATAGCGGGCAACCCTGTCTTGAGCTTTTCTGTATTTCTAGAATGTTTGTTAGGTCTCCATTCACTAACACTCTAGTGTATTGTTTAGTGTAGATTGCCTTTATCATTGACCAAAAAATCACTTCCACATTCCGCTATTTCTAACTTTTGTATCAGAAAATTCCAAGATAAATTGTCAAAAGCTTTTTCGGCATCTAAAAACATTAATACAGTCTCTTTTTCAGGGTGTGTTTTGTAGTATTCCAATACATCAATAACTATGCACAGATTATTCTTTATTTGTCTCTTTGGCAAGAAACCCATCTGGTCTTGGTATATTGTTTGTGCTAAAACCCTTTTCAATCTATGTGCTAATAAATCGGAGAAGAGCCAGTTGGACGCCCCTCAGGTCCAAGACATTTATAGGAAGACTGCCCTCCTGTAGGGGCCACAGCCCCTGTGTTGGAACGTTCAGATGGACTGCCCCCAGCCTTGAAGGCTGGAATTCATAACAAGTTAATTCCAGTACGTCACATAGGATATGTGACCCCGCAGGAAGTTTGGCAACTTGGACCACCAGGTAAGTCTGGACCGCACTGTATAAGAAGGTCAATAGAGATATCATCCCAGCACATGACCCTGTGTTGGAAGGGTTTCAGAAGTCATTGTAGCGGTCACAAGTGTAGTTGAGCCAAAGGGACAGGGACTATGTGGGAGGCGAAAAGATCCATCGGTCTGGCAGGGTCATGAGAGAAGACCGACTGCTTCTGAAGACCAGCTGGCAGAGACTGCAGATCACTTCTGCCTTGGATCTGGGATGGAACATCCTGTTTTGCGTCGTATCCAGGATCACCTCCAGGTGTTCTATAACCTGAAATGGGACAAGACAGTTCTTCTGGAGATTTACCAGAAAACCAAGCGTCTGGAGACACCATACGGTGGTCTCTGTATCCTGAGCAGACGTGAGGTGAGAGGCTGAATGGATCAGAAGGTCGAGCAAGCACAGATGGGCATGAACACCTTGTTCTCTCGGGAGGACAACTAAATGAATCAACATCGTGGAAAAAACCCTGAGGGCAGTGAAAAGCCTGAATGGTAGAGCCCTGAACTACCAATGCTGATCCTGAACACAGAACCCCAGAAAACACCTGTGGCCAGTGACAATGGGCACATAAAGGTACACCTCCTGGAAGTCAACGGATGTTAGGAACTCTCCCGGTCGAAGGGCCTTTGCGATTGAGCGTAGGGTCTCCATGTGGAAACGTCGCAACCTCACAAATTTTTCAAGAACTTTAAGTCCAAGACGGCCCTCCAGCTTCTGTTCCTTTGGGCACAGTGAAATATGGAATAACCACCTTGCCCTCTTTGGTCAGGTGGATAGATGATGGACCGTGGCCGGGGTTCTTTGCAGTTTGATTTGGAACAGGAGTAGACGTCCCCCCACCTGCGCTGATTGGTAGTCGCGCATTACGGGTCTTGTTTTCTCTCCCAGATTTGTCACCCCTGGAAGAGGAATACCTGCCTGGCCTGCTGTGGAAAAGGTTTTCGTCTGCAGTTCTGTCGGGAAGTTCCCCAGTACGGACGTCTGCCATCTCTACCAAACCGAAAGGATTGTCGAGGGCCTAGAAAGTTGAAGCTGCTGGGTCCCCTCCTGTCTGGTCTGCCCAGTTACCGGGGCATTGCTTTCTTCTTATCCGTTGTTTCAGCAAGTATTTTGTCCAAAGAGTCACCGAAGAGGCAATCGCCTTGGAAAAGGTAGGCAGGGATGCTTCCTCAGCGTGTAGGTCAGCACGCCAGGCCCGGAACCACAAGGTCCACCTGGCCGGCACGGAGGAAGTCAATACCCTGGAAGAAAATTCATAGCGTCTAGGGTGACATCAGCAGAAAAAGGGAGAAGCTTGGAGAAGCCTGTTCTCTCCCTCTGCCAGGCGATTATTAGAGTCCGAAATAAGTTGGGCCAACTTTTTTGGACCATGCAATGGAGGCTCGAGCCACTGTGGTGGCTGTTGCGGTAGCACTGATGGCCATAGCTGTGGCTTCATGGGCTTTGCGCAGGGCAAATTCGGCTTTCCTATCTAGGCTCTTACCATACCTTCACCATCTTCAGACAGCAATCCTGAAGTTCAAAGCGCAGTAATCGGAGCATCCACAAGAGGAACCTACAAGAGCTTATCAGTGAGGTTAGGCCATGCATACATTTCTTAACATTAGGTGGGCAGTGCTTATTAGCCATAGGCTTGGCCCACTCCCTAACCAATTGTTTCTCTAAAAATTCAGGAAAAGGAAAACTTTTTAAAACCCTGAGTTCTTGGGAAACAATCTGTACCCCCACTGGGCCTAGACCCATCAGCTGTGTCAGCATCAGTGTCATGATCTTGGCTGTGCAAGTAAGGCCTAGCCGGCCCAGGGAAGCCTGTGTAGCAGTGGGAGGAGGCTAGGCCTACAACTCCCAGAAGCCCCTGAGGGGATTTGGAGCCAAAATTGACCAATAGCATTAGTGGAGTGGGTTTAGAAATCAGTTCTAAGGCAGACATTGTCTTCTTAAGTAAATATTGATATTTCTCTCGGATAAAAAATCTCATGGAGGATTCAGGAACCTCCATCTCTTCTTCCCCCTTCCCATCGGAGAAGGATTCATCTTCCTCCCTTTTCTCCAATCTCACTAACCTCAATTTGTGAAAGGTCCCACTAGGGGATTGCCCGCAAAGGGCAAAAATGATCTTTTCTAGCCGCTTTGGTCGACCAGCGGGGTCTTTTCTCCTCTAGGTAAACAGAGCCCATTTCACCTGAGGGTTGAGGCTGGGTAGAGCATGGGAAGGATCCTGGCATCTATCCCGAGTGGGAAGCTCTGTGAAGATTGGCAAACTCTTCCCTCACAGTCTCTTTAGGGAACCTAATAACTTCTAGCATTAAGAGCGTGATGCCGCCCCTGTCGTGGTTACTCACAAGTAGACCTGACTGAGGTGAGTCGTTGTAATGGTTGGCCGGCCCCCTGGCTATTAGAAATATCAAGGACGTCCTCCGCGTCCATATTGTGGCTTTTGGAAGCAGTGACAGCCGCCCTGGAGCCTTTCAGCCCCTCCTCAGGGGATTTGCGCTTGGCCACCGAATCCAAAATGGCACCCGCGATGTGCTCCGAGGCCGGAGACTGGGGCCGCTTTTTGGCACCTTTGGTTTATGGCGCTGAGGAACCCGCCGCAGCCACGGGGGTGGAAGACATGCCTCTTGGCTGCTTAGAAACTTGTTGAGCCAACAGCAGCGCCTTTCCCAATTTGTCTTCGGAGAACAAGACATCTGAGATTTCTCTATCCGACATGCCTCGGCCAGGACGTCGGGCAGGAGAGGAGAGAAGAGGAAAAGGTGATAGGAGAGGCAAAGACAGCGAAGGGAGGGAAGTCAGAAATTTTAGAATCAGAAAAAGATTAAAGCTGAAGAAAAATAGCTGAAAGCTGAATAAAGGGACGAGTGCTAACAATGTGCTGCTCTCCCTATTGAGGCAGGAACTAAACTGGATTGAAGGGCGTGTCCCACCAAGAGGACAGGAAGTGAAGTTTGGTTCCTGCCTCCCTAAGGATAGGGTGGGAAACACCCAGCAAGATGTCCTCCTCTCAGAAGGAGAAGCCCTGTTTTCTTCCAGTACCAGTGCTGGATTAGTGCCTCTACAAATTCTTACCTACACCTTGGTGTGTTGCATATATGCAGCTATAAGTTAGGATTCTGGGTTTACCTGATCAGGTAATAACGGCTGTTGGGTTAGAGAAGAGGTGTCGAACTCATTTGTTACGAGGGCTGGATCTGACATAAATGTCACTTTGTTGGGCCGGGCCATGCATGCTGTAAAATGTAACATGACGTACCAGAGTTATAAACTTTATAAAGGTGATTTCAAGTTTCAAATGGTTATGATTCTGTCACACGCAATGTTGCTAAATATTGTTACTTGGTAATTAAAAAGCGCAATGTACTGTAACTCAAGCCATTAATGATGGAATTGACCGGTGTGGTATTTTAGGAATTAAGCTTGTAAGGTTCTTATGTTGTAGACTCTGTGTTTAATATTTTGGTTCATTTTGCTAGTCTTATGACTGTTCTTAATAAACTTACTTACAGATTTCAAATGGCAATAGTTCCAGAGTTTTGGGTGAATGACAAAAGCAAGCTTGATTGGATTAGGTGTGATATGCAAAGGGTAGTAGGTGTGGAGATGCCAGACTGATAATGACAGAACAAACAGGGAGAGAGAATCACAGTTCCTGTTTTGTTGAACTCTCTACACAGAAAGACTGACATTCCTATTACTGAATCCTTTAAGGTTTTGAACTGTAGATAAGAAGAAAAAGAATCTTTAAGGAAGAAAAATACTGATTCCATAAACTATCTACAGACTAAGTATGATTGATTAGTAGTAGAATAACAGTAATAGAAGAACCCCTCTCAGCCTTCGATCTTCTTATGTTATCAGACTGTTGAACAATTTACCAGAGTTTTTCAGGAGGCATACATCAGGCTTTATTTCCAAAATCAATAAGTTGTTACTCTAAATCTAAAAGGGGAAATGGTAGACAACTGAAGAAAGAGTAATATTTTAAATCATAGTTACTCTAAGAATGTCTCAATTTATACTTTTTAGGAATGTGAAACTTGATGCAGGGCTTTAATCTTGGCCAGTGCTTACTATTGAACTGTTTAAAAGGTGAACATGTGAAACAATAATAAAGATTAGATTGGTTTTACTACCCAAGAGCACTGAACTGAATAAATCTAATATATATCATAACACAGAAGGCAATGTGAGTAGTTTTAAATCATTTCATTTTTTTACAGATGCTACACATTACAGGGCAAGGTGAAATAGAAGCTGTCATGGCAGAAATTGAAAACTTGGGGATTTTGAAAAATTCTTAGGTAGGGCAACCTCACCTGAACCTGGAGATAAGGATTCAGCCTATGCAGTACCACCAACTATCTCCATACAGAACAGGAATCTCTGGAGAAATATGTTGGGCTAGAAAGCCTCTTACGAGTTGGCCAGAGATGGTAATGTCATACTCCTTTGATTTCTTGCATGCATGGCCCGGCCCAACAAATCACTTGTTCACTGGTATGATATGTTTTGAGCTACAAACACTAGTAATCTAATTATACCTGTTGTGCTGAGGGAGGGGAGTGCTTTACCTATTTCCAATGGGCCAGTTTTCTAAATTTGTTTCCCTCAACTGCCTTTCCTCCTGTGAGGGGCAAACAACATGGGGTTCCAGTTTTTTCTCCTGTGGCTTGGAAGGAAGTGATCTGGTCAATTAAATTTACAGCCCTCAAAGACAACATTCAATTTTTGAAAGTCAAGTAACTGTCACAGATCTTTCAAATCACATTTTTGGTCCTCCAGCAACATATGGTAACAAAGTAATAAAAATAAACTCAAAAAATGAGTTTAAAAAAAGTAAACAGAAGAAAAAACTAGAGAAGAAATAAAAATCACAAAGTACTTCTTCTGGATATGCTAGCATTAATTTGATAAACCATCATTTGGCCGAACTAGAACAGATATGTGACTAGAGTAACTAGATAAATTCCCAAATAGTAGACAAACCAGGACCTCAATCTAGTTTGGGTTGCTGAGGAGAGAAGGGGTTTAATCCCTTCTATCTCAAGATATTGCTAGCTGAAACTGACCACTTCCTTCAGTTACTAGCCCTAGATGGGGGGGGGGGAGACACACACACAACCCTCTTTTTGCCCTTAGATAGATATATTCCTTTCCAAGGCTACAGCAATCTACAGGGTCAGTTTCAATCAGCAAAATCATCAGGGTTAAAGGTTAAATCCTTTCTCTGCCAGCATCCTGCTCCTAATTCAAACTAGGCATTAGGTGCCATTTGATTTTTTAAAAAGATCAGACAGACCTGAACATGGATCTCCTGGAGTTTTATCTAGTTCAGGCCCTGTTATCAGGTTGAAAACAATATGCTTTGAAGTACCAATATAATATTTGTATTGATTGCAGAGAGCAAAAAATTATACTTATGGGGGCTGTACTGTGTCCCTACCACTTGCGAATTGACAAGTCTTCAGTTAACTTATGACAAGTTAATGGAAATGCATTCTTGGAACGAAGGCCCTGATGACCTCCTGAGATTTTCTGATAGTATCAGAAATGTTAAGTAATTCCATTCATGCTCTTTGCTGCAGTCTTCCAAAATAATTTTCACAGACAGCCTGCTGAGATTAAGGCAGCAACAATTCCCATGGCCAACAAGTGAGAAAATAAAAATACTTTGTTTATAATATGTACACAAACAGATTTTGAAGTCAGTTTAGAGCTGTGACTAAAGATATTTTTAACATCCTGTCCAAGTTTTTAATTTGGCTTTAATGTCTTAAAACAAAGACGTTTAAAGAGAAAAACACATTCATAAAACTACTTTTCACATATTTCTTATAAAATATTTTTCCTGTGCCACACTCATTTTACTATAGCGGCTTCATTAAAACCAAATGCTGAATCTGCTGTAAGCTAATTCACCTTCATGCAAATGCACTTGCAAGATCTTTCCTTTCAGACATAAGGCTTGCAAAATAGGCTTGCAAAATAAGTATGTTTGCTCAAGCACAAAGATACAGTAGATAAAACAGTAATGAAGATTCCATTATGAATACCCTTTGTTCCAAATTTTGACAGTATTTGAGAAGCATTACTTTCCTTTAAGCAATATTTGTTCATGTTTTATGAGGTACAAAAAGCCCTCCTCCAAAATGGTCAAACTAATTTATCTTGAACAACAACAGTTTCAATCTCTCATGTGAAGGATTTACATAAAACATGTTTTTGGATTACATAACAATACTCACCCACTATGGTAAAGGAGCAGATCAATAAAGCCAGACTGATACCCAGAGCCAGACTGCTACAAGACAAGGCAAAAACCAAACACCACCGGTTGTCACCTGCAGCTCACAACTTAAACTACTTCAGTGCACCATCAACAATTTATAGGCCCTCCTGGATAAAGATGTTTTTTTCACAGGCCTTGGGTGGCAGGCCTTTCCTTGCTTACAGGCAGTCCCCTGACATAAAACAGCATCTCAACAGCAACCATGGAGCACCCAACGGAGAAGCAAACCCAGGAACCAAACCCTGCAACAGACTTAGATGTCAACTTTGTCCCCATATACACCCAGATTATGCTGTTATGGGACCTAATAACACCAACTACACAATCTCAGGCTCATCAACTTGCACATCAACCAATTTACTGCGTGCCATCACATCCCAGCAATGCCCTTCTACTGTCTACACTGGGCAAATGTGTCAGTCTCTGCATGAAAGAATCAACAAGCACAAATTAGATAAAAGAAACCATAGCATCCAGAAAACAGTGCAAAAACAGTTTAATCTCCCTGTTACAGACCTGAAAGTTACTGGTTTACACACACAAAAAACTTCAAAAAGAATATACAATGTAAAGTAGAACCCATCAAAAAACTAAATACTGCATGTCACCTTGGCTTAAACAAAGACTTAGGTTTCCTTACTCATCACGGTTTGGACAACTGTACAGAACTCACTTTACAGAAATTTTGATTGGCTGTTCTTAACATTTTTTTTTACCAGACTATAACATTGTACCCATATCAGTTGAAATTCACTTAAATGTATCATCTTGGTTATCTGATCGAACCTCTGAGCTTTCTCATCACCCATTATTTGGACTTGCCAATTCTGTTTCAGACAAATTGAGAGGTCATACTTGGAAGTCTTATGATGGGATTCACACCTCTCTAGTTCTTTCCCCTCCCATAATGAATCTACACTTGGCTGAATTAACCTTCTGCCTTAACTTCTCCTCTCCCCTTGTAATTTGCCCCATAAGAAAGATCCTCATTTTTCCATACATATCTGAAGATAATAACGGTCTTTAAAGTGCCACAGACCGTGCTGGGCTTTAAGCCAATTACCTGGTATGGTCTATTTATGTCATTTCCAAAATAAAAGAGACTTTTCCAGTCTTCTGACTCCTTAGATTTTATTGTTGCAGCTTGGGTTCTGAGCACTAAGTCTCAGTCTATCATGTCAAAAAAAGAATAAAATGTGTCTCAGTGGCTGTGGTTATCTCCTCAATGGCATTCTAATTGTTCTGAAATGGCTCTGATCAGGTACCTGTCAGGGCTGGAAAAAGATTATTCCACACACACACCCATCCTGGCTGAAGGGAGGTGGCAAATGTGTGAAAAGCAAGCAGGATGCTTTGATTCTGGTTAGAAATACACAGAGAGAGAGAGAGAGAGAG